>NC_081563.1:100267694-100324558 GCF_022355385.1 Mustela nigripes
TGCTTGTGATCTCTATCTGTCAAATAAATAAATAAATAAATAAATAAATAAATAAATAAAATGCATTATCTCGGGGCACCTGGGTGGCTCAGTGGGTTAAAGCCTCTGCCTTCTGCTTAGGTCATGGTTCCAGGGTCCTGGGATCGAGCCCCACATCAGACTCTCTGCTTACCAGAGAGGCTGCTTTCCTCCCTTTCGCTCTGCCTGCCTCTCTGCCTACTTGTGATCTCTGTCTGTCAAATAAATAAATAAAATCTTTTTTAAAAAATGCATTATCTCATTTAAACTCTCTCACCAACTAGAATATCTATTGTATATATACATCATACATACTCACACACACGTCTTTGCGAATGATAATAGCAATACAAGCCCTAACCATAATAGTGATTTAGCATAGCTAACACTTGCATAGCATGTCACAAGCACACTCACATGCTATCCTTTCGGTGCTTCTCAAAAGAGACCTTATAAGGCACACAGGATAAATGGGAGAATATTTTGTAAGCCTCAGTATGATCCAGGCACTGTGACAGGGTTTTCTGCATACTATCTCTTTAAGAGTACCAGGAATAGAGTGAGATGAGGGAGGCACCTAGGGTGTAGAATTTAAGGAGTTGTTCACCCTCTGAATCATCCAGTTGCAGAGTTGGTACCTGAAAGTTGCTCCTTAAACGGCACATCTTAGACACCCTGCTTGCCTCACCCGAGTCCTGGCCCTTCTCAGCCCCCTTGTCAGTTGCACATAATCTTCCTCCCAGATGAGTACTTCCCCAGACGACCATTTCCTCAACAGACTAGTACTCAGAGATCTTCAGCAACTTGCCAAAGGCCTTGAGTTGGTAAACCTTCTGACCCCCATTTTTTTTACACTAAGGGGCCCATGGCCCAAAGCCATTGCCAAATAAAACCATACTTAATGAATTGCATGGAAAATTACTTGGCTCCTTGTACCTTCACTTAAAATTCAGTGTAGATAGCACTCCAAAGAAAATCTCCTTTTAATCATTGTTATCACTGTTTGTAAAATGAGAATGCTGTTTATTTTGAGCTTTGTTAGTTTCTTTAAAATCCTGCAATTAGCATATCCTAATTATGTATACTGTTGTTTTTTGTTTTTCATCAATAATTTTGATTTGTTTGGAGAATGTAATGATGTGGATGGACTACCCAAGAAGTAGCAGAAAGGAATGTGTGTCCTACAGTCATTCTCATTTTTATACAATTCAAAATTCTCTGTCCTGTAGCTCCGACGGCAGTTTATAGAAATTTACCAGAAATTCTTGGGCCCATTACTTTAGCTTTCTCCAAAATAAAATCCTCAGGTTAATACTTACCCAGCTCCAAAGTCACTAAGACAAAAAGCTTCAAGCTTAAAACAACTTCATTGTAAAGGGCTGTATATTTTATTTCTTCCTAGCAGCTGCAAATCTACTCACAGCAGTCCCAGACAGAATTTATGGGAATACAATAATATGCCAATTAACTACAATCAACCAGTTCCTAATTCTACATCTCCAGAATGTCTATATTATTAATGGAAATCCCTGCGATGCTCACTGAGAAACAAGAAGCAAACTGAATAAAAAAAAACAAAAAAAGAAGAAGAAGAAGAAATAAAAACAACCCACTCTTAATTATAGTTATAACTGTTCTTGCAGATGCACAATTCCTCACCTCAAACTTCAAGTTTGTGGATCAAATTCAGCCCTGTTCTCTGCTGGGGGAAGCTGCTCATGCAATTAGGGCAAGTCACCCAGGAGAAAAATCCACAGGCCTATCTACAAAGCACACAGCTGGGAAACATGTCTAATTATATATTTGTTCTTACTGTCCCTTCCCTGTGGTTTATACACCCACTTGCTATTAAATGTATCTGATGAGGAATAGAAGGAAAGGCTGTCTGAATTTGGGGGCTGTGGCTTCATCACGGTGAACTCCAATGAGATCTATGTTTGGTCCATGGCAAGTCTTCCAATGCCATCATCAAGAGCTAGGCCAAGACAGGAAAATGGATATTGTTAAGATCCAGGCCAGGGTATTCAATTCAAGAAACCAAAAAGAAAGAACTTTGATCAGACATTATCTAAGCCCTGGTTTGATTTTTTTTGAACACATGTCTTGAGTTTTTTTAAGGGTATGTAATGTGGGAGGTGACCACCTGATTTCCAAAAGTGCCATAGAGAGACGTAGAATGTGGTAGGCCCAATGAGACCTTTCAGTTCCTCTGCTGAATCTGTTCTCACTTTGCACAGTCTCAACTGTCATGGAAACTGAGGGTCTTTCTCATGAGAGGGAAATCTTGACACTCCCAAGTGACCTTAAATCTTAGGAATAGGGAAGACATTTAGGTTAATTTGCCTTGGCACACAGGACACTGCTAGGCATTGTTACTGTTATCAGCCTGGGTGCCAAAAAAGACAAAAGGGGATAAATAGTTTGCTCATGCAGTTATTATCATATTAACTTCAGACCATGGGCACTTTGGCACACTCCAGAAAGTATCACTCTAACATGTTGGAAACACCATGCCTACTTTCTGTGGATATTTCCTCCAATCTAAACACTTCATAAAATCACAAGATAGGTTCCTCTCCCGAGATACATATGGGACTTGATTTACCCCCTTCCCCACTTTGGGTTTACACATAAAACTTCTTTATACCACTAAACGTAATCTATGTTAACTGACAAAATAGATCATTCCTATCCAACGAGCTATTTAAAGCCACATTCGCCTCTATGTCACTAATCATTCTACCATTGTAAGCTTTTTTCAGTCCTCATTTCAACTGATAGAATGGACTGGGGGATGCCTAGGTAGCTCAGTCAATAAGCATCTGCATTTACCTCAGTTCATGATCCCAGGGTCCTGGGATCGAGTCCCGCATTGGGCTCCTCACTCAAGGGAGAACATGCTTCTCATTTTATATGCTGTTCCCCCTGCTTGTTTGCTGTCTCTGTCTCTGACAAATAAATAAATGAAATCTTTTTTTTTTTTTTTTTAAATGGAGTGGGATGCTTCTTTCTGAATTATCACTTCACCTAACTCCAACAGAATGGCCTCCTATGCATTGTACACATTTCCAGGCTTCTCCACACCTTTGTCTCAAAGGCCTTTACAGGTCATCCCTGGGCAATTAGGTAGAGGTTCAGATAATGGAACTATTGTGAATATTGACCTCATTTTTATTCCACATCCCCACAGTCTTTAATCCCTGCCTCTAAGAGTGTCCCTCTCCAATCTAGTGCAAACCAGAAAGAAGAGAAAGGGAGATCAAGCTTCTTTAAGTATGGAATGCTTAATTCTTCCAACCCATTTTAATTGCCTTCCAAACCAAGGTCACTTGGCACGTCACTGATTTTAGGGCTAAGCCTCCATCTCTTTCTCTTTTCTAAACTACAGCTAAGAATGAATTTGAATCCAATGTTTATGTACTCAATGTTTTTCCTGAAATTGTGTTAATTCTATTTCTTAGCAAACTATAATACATAGAAACTGCTTCCACATGAAAGGCCTTTCAAAAATCGTTTCATGGAAAACGATTCAACATATTTCAAAATATACTCACAAAAACGAGGACAACATATTTCAAAACATATTTCAAATAACTTTCTCTCTGCCTCAGTTTCCTTATTTAAAAAAATGGGGGGAAAATCCCCACACTCTGACAGGGTAGTGGTAAGGATTACACTTCCTTAGCACAATGTCTGGCACATGGTAAATAATAAATGCTAACTCTTATTCCATATAAAGCACTTCAGTGCCAAGCCTGTGATAGGTTCTTAATAAATGGTAGCTATTACATTATCCTAATTAGCCACAAAGTAGAAAGGGATGGATATATTTCTCACACAATGTTATGAGAACACCTAGAAGCTTCTTTCCTCCTGCCAACTCTCCTTTCTCTTGCTTCCGGTCCCTTCTCTGCTTTCTTCTTCCCTCGTCTTTGGTTTCGTTTTGTTTTCAAATCAAACATGCTAGAGATGGAGGAAAAGGAGAAAAGGAATGGGAGCACATAGCACTTAGGTCTAAATAAGAGGAATATTGGAACATATCTTGGTCTCTGCTTAGAAGTACAAAATTGCCAACACGGAGCTGAAAGAAATTTACGGTATTTTCCCAGTGGTTGGTATTTAATTAGCGTTCCACTATTGTCGGCTGGCTTTGCTGTCACGGGGATAAATCATTTGCAAGCGATTTTGGAGGCTCTTCCTGTCGCCACCACCATTTTATCAATCTTCTCATCAGCTTTGTCATTACAGATCTCAGCGATTTCACACCTTTTCAGGAACTCTGCATGAATTTGACCTCCAGAAGTATTTGGCCACTATCATCTCAGCTATTAAATGTCAGATTCAGACATCTCAAACGGTGTGTCAAGACACTGCATTCTGGCAGCAATGAACCCATTACCTTTTTTCCCCCTCATAAAGCTTGCCCTCTGGGCACCCGGAATTGTGTGATACAAGTTTTCCTGAGAGTCTCATTTTATCGTGGGTGTCTATAGAAAGAACGTCTGTTGCCAGCTACATGAATGTCCAGACTTTTGATAGTTTATACATGTGCATTATGTAAATAATGTCTGCCCATCTTTTCTGGGTAAAGAAGGCAGCTGAGTCAGATGAGAAGATACAGCTAAGCAACCTGCTCCATTAGCATTTTTCAGGTGTATCTGTTAGGATGAATGAATTCTTCAAAACCTGTATTTTCTATACTTTAAAAATAGTCACACTGAGCTTGCTTTATCTCTGCTAATGAGTCAAAGTAGAGCAGGAAGGCCAATGGATACCGCCTATGTGGCTGTCAGACTGTTTGCTATAAACACTCATTTGTCATCTCTGCACCTAGGCCGTGGTGGCCTGAGGCATGAGCATGCTGGGAGGGTTCAAAGAAAGGGTCAGTGAGACTGGAGGGTAGCAAGCAAGGAAGTAACAGTTTGGGTGCCATCAGAGAGACCTTTCTTGGCTGTCATGGACCCATTTAGCAGCTGAGTGGAGCCTCTAGATCCTTCTTAGAATATGTATCAGGATTTTAAATAAATGAAAGTACAAAAGATTATTAAGGAAATGACTTATTGAGATAACAATTATGTGGAATCAGTGTGTGCTATGGTAATGTGTGTGTGTTTCTTTACTGACACATTTAACACGATCTAATGATGATTTGAAATTACAATGAGCATCAGTAGTGTTATTGTGATCTCCACAGCTCCAGTGTCACAGGAACTATCTGCGATTTTTATAGATGACAAGGTCACAAGAACTGCTGATACCACTGTAGTTTGTGGCTAGAGTTGTCATGGGAGTACTAAATTGCAACTGAAGTTTAATGAAGATAACTATTTCCTTTCCCCTAGTTCACAAACTCCCTGAGATGTCTCAAGACTTTGTGACCACCAGTGAAGTGTCCAGCTTGTAGGGGAGGCATTTGGATTCTACTCCCAGGGGAATGGAAGCCCAGGGAGGAGCTTACAGGCTCCCGTGTACTTGTCCATTTAAATCAGGAAGTGCCCAGGGTCTCCCCTGTTTCCTCCATCTAGTGAACACAGTGCTCTAGGCAACATTTGTCCTGGCATTCACTACTTTATCATATGGTAACCTTGCATTTTGTTTCTTCCAACAGAGTGTAAGGAAGAGAACTATCCATTGACCATCTTTGTATCGACAGTGCTGAGACATACCAACTATTGATTATGTATTAAATAAATCAATCAAGATTGAGATGCTCTTGAAAGAATTGCACATGAATCCACATGACCAAATTTCTCTGAAGAACATCCTTTCCTTTCTGAAAGGGATTATGTGTGGAAATACAAAACTTTTTAAAAATGTTAGTCTCGGACTTTAGAAGAGGAAATGGCAATATTGATGTCATCGGGGAAATTAAAACAACATAATTTAAACATAGATTGAGGGGTGCCTCGGTGACTCAGTTGGTTAGCTGTCCAACTCTTGATTTCACCTCAAGTCATGATCTCAGGGTCCTGGGATCCAGCGGGGAGTCTGCCTGCGGATTATTTCTCTTTTCCTCTCTCTCTGCCCCTCCCCCGCTTGCGTTTCCTCTCTCTCTAAAATAAATAAATAAATCTTTAAAAATAAGTATATAAAGGTAGATTGATTTGAAGAAAAAAAAATAATGTGGTTACTTAAAGACCAAGTCTACCTTATGTTTAAAACTACAGGAGCCTCTTCAAGGAAAGAAAATGCCAGGTAGGCAGAAGCTAAGCATTGTACAGACCAGCCATAGATGCACAGGTAAGATGACCTTCAGGCAAGATGAACTTCTAGGAATATTCACTGTCTCTAGTTTGTTCCCAGAATAAATTTTCCAGAATAAATTTTCCCAGAATAAATTACCTGACAGCTGCCTAACCCCAACATACTGCCATCCATCCATACACAGAGGAAGGAGTATGGTAGAATCTCCCCCAGTCCTGGGTCACATCTGGGACCTGGCTAGAGCTCTGCAGGCTAAGGCTGGTTCCTAGTCCCTGCATTTATTTGGGGTTGGGGATGGAGTTTAGGGCTTGAATCTTAATTTGAAATCTACTGAAATACAGATAATGACCTATTTAGCATGTTTAACATTTGACACCAAAACGGTCTGTATGAGACAGATGTACTGGTTTCATGCATGCTCAGCTCCAACAATGTCAAACGTTAATTTAGTCAATACCTTCTTCTTAAAGCTTTCCATTTTCCTGGCCCTGTGAATTAAACACACACACCTGAGTGAAATTACACATTCCCTGTCCTTGCTTGAGTCAGTGGGAAAGCTAATAGTTACATCCACACCACACTGGAAGCAGTGATACTTACATGTCTACACGGAGAAGGGAGGAAAGAATTTATTGGAGATGCAATATTTGAACAGACATGATAGGAGTAAGTGAAGGAATCTGTCATCTCAAGAAGCATGTGCTCCAAGCAAAGACAGGGATCCCTAAGAACTAGAGCCATATCAGGGCTTACCAACCCTCAGGGAGATTTCAAATGTTCCTGAACTTGTTTATCATTTGGTAAGAGTTAGCAAATTAGTCCATGGCAATATCCAGGGTTCAAAAATGGTTGATCTGAACCAATAGATTGTTCATCCCTAACTGTAATCACATGGAAGCCTTAGGAGACTATAAGACATGTAGGTCAGCTAATAAAAGTCTGATCTGTTAACTCTCTCATCCAACTTGTGATGACTTTGGGCCTGACGCTGTTCTGGGGTCAAGGAAACAAAAACAAAAGAAAATCCAAACTTGGATTCATAAATACCTTGGTTTCACAGAAAAATTAACAAGCAACTCTACATAAGTCACGTGAGCAACAACATAGAAGATACAATGGAATCAGGGCCGAAGAAATTGGAATTAGGCTATCATGTGATTTGTAAGCACTGGAAAGATATCTCTGATATAGTAGTCTATTTGCATTATTAGGGTATAGATACAGGTCACTTTTGAAGATCATGATTATGAACTTGGAATCCTGAGTTAAAGTTCCAATTCTGCCATTTATTTGCTATGTGGTCTTTAAAACTTCATTTACTTAATATTTCTAAGTCTCATTGTCCTTACTCATAAAACGGAAATGATTACAATGACTACTGCATGGGATTATCATATTAATTAAGTGACGTCATCCAAGTGAGGCACTGACCCAAAGGAAGCACTCAATATCTCCATAGGATAGGCCAACGAGACGTTTGATTTCATTTGTCATGGAGCAGTATGTCCCATGATTTCTGATCCTCAACAGTAGCTCTGTTGAATTCAGTATGTAGAAGTAGTAGAAGTACAAAATGTGGTGTAGAACAGAGTTTGAATAAATCAATCTCTGTCTGTAAAACACACCCCTATAACCTTTGCTATGCACATTATAAATGTTTCATATTTCCCTTAGTTCAAGGCTCTATGCTGCTGGGTAAACCAACTGCTCTAAGAGATTCACAGGTAAGATATTGGTGAAGGGGCAACTTAAATCCCATTCCTGCTGCAGCCCCATTATGGAATCTCTTTAATTACATCGTCCATAAATCTACTAATACATTCCAGAGTATACATTTATCCCTGCTCTCTAAAGAAAACCCATTTGCTAACTGTACTTAGAAAGTAGGGAATATGAATTTTCTTTTTCCTTTGCCTCCTGAACAGAATGTGATTATTTGGGGGGCTCGTTCCCTGCTGGCAAATGGCCATTTCCTGCCTCTAGACAGAAAGGCTTAAAAGAACTTATAAAAAAGCAGTCAAAATCCTCTGAAGACATCCAATAACTTATAAAGAAAAGAACGTTTTGATGAGTTAGTGCAAATGAATCAGGAACATATGGATCCTATTTCCCTTGAGTTTAAATTTGTAAAGAGAAAAACTTCTTTAAAAAATGAACTTCGTATATGTCACTGAACCCAGGGGAAAAACACATGAGATGATTACTCAACTTAATACATTCCTAAGCTGCCCTGTGCTTAGTTGAAGCACAGTCAGGTCATTTGTAGCTCAATTTGGACTGTCAAACACATAGCCCATCATGCTCTAATTGTTTTCAGAGTAAAATTCCGGACAGCAGAAGATGTTGAGGTGGTTGTATTTCCAGCAACAAACTTAAGCCTGGTGGTACCAGTTCCTTGAAGGAGGTTAATTTTGTTAGTGGCAAGAGATTCTGGAAACATTGTAGGTGACATGTATCGGCATATCCAGGGACCGATCCATAAGTGGGTGCTGTAAACAGGCTCCCATGAAGGAAAACAAGATACCAATCAGAAAATCATCTCTTGCAGCCATGCTAAATGGTGCTCTCATGCCCGGGGAGAACTAATTTTCTTCATGTGATACAGTAATTTATTCTCCAAAGGTTTTTCAGGAACAAAATAATTCCACAAGATCCGAAAGATAAACCTGTTGTCTTCCTTTTACAATCTGACTATAATAATTACTCAAATAATGATTCAGTTGTATATGCTGATGATTTTTACTAATTTATCAAATACATTTCAAGCATGAATGCATCCGAGCACGCATCCAGAGACAATGATTACGGGACATAGGAAATATATGAAAATGTTTTCAAAAGAGAGAAACAGGCTCCCACTATGTAAAGGGAATCACAGAAGACTGACTAGAACTCCCATGGATATTTCATGTGAGCTGAGGTTACATGTTATATGTAGAAATCATCAAACTCATTATTTACTCATGTCAAAAGGGATTATGGAGGTGAAGAAACAAATGCTCATCAGTAGGAAGGCTTTGGTGATCACTCTGGAACATTCTAGACAAGAGCAGCCCTTCAAGGCTCCTAATCCTTCATTGGAAGGCTGGTTATTGGTTGAGAAGGGGAATACTCTTTGAGTTCTCAGTACATCCTTTCCCACACTGAAGAGAATAAGTATGACCTTGAACCTTAGTATGATCCTAGCTGGAAAAGATCCTTAAAAGTAACTGATCTAATCATCCTCAACCACTTGCTGGAAAAATTTTTAAAATACAGACTATTGACCTCTCTGATATTCCAATGCAGTAGATTTAAGCTTTGGTTCTGTTGTCTGATTCAATCATTTCCCAGGTGATTTTTCTCCTTATTTTACAGAAGAGGAACAGTTCGAGAATGGTTGTAACATCTCCTACAATCTCCTCAATTCCCAGACTAGTGTCTCATGCAAAAGTTCGGCAATGCCTGGGTCATTAGGGGAACTTTCCAGTCCAATAACAGAGAAAAAAAAAATAAATAACAGCCCAGATGTAGGGAAGATATGCTGGTTAGAGACAGCCAATGTCTATGTTGCAAAATAAATGTAGTTGTGTTATCCTTATGTTTCTAAAGTCCACTCATAAAGAGAAAATTTTACAAGGGCAGAATTATTCCTTAAACTTCTTTAAAAAGACTCTATGTTGAAAACTGAGGCATCTCTTAAGTCCAAACAAAGCCCATTTTTTTCTTTCAGATTTAATAGAGATTGCAGGAGGGTGTGTGTGTGTGTGTGTGTGTGTGTGTGTGTGTTTTAAAGTTACCTCTGAGCAAAAGATTAAGTATATGTCTAATATTTCGGAACACTATCAGAGAAACAAGGGCAAAAAGTTGTATGTACTAGCATCACACCAATGCAGAAAGAAGCTAGGAACACATGAGAATTTAGACCAAGTGGGGAAAAAAAATAAACTCATATGTCTTATCTCACACAAACGTTGATTGTGACTGAAAATAAATTGAATCATTTTAAATTTCTCTCCTTATCTGTGTCTTTTACAGAGGGCACATAACAGAAGCTCTATATACAGATAACACTTCCCCACCACTGAACATCACTAGTCCGGATGGCCATTGGGTCACATGCCAGGTGGTTGTACCTTTGCTACACAGTCAAGTCTAAGGTCCATAGTTCAGAATTTACCTGGAGCTCCCTCTGCCTTGCCCGAGACCTTCAGAAGTGAACATCTCATTCTGACGAGGTTCTAGTAACTTGGATTCACCATAGGTTTAGGGAAATAAAAATCCTCCAAGTCCTTCTAGTCCTGCTTCATATAAAGGAACAGTTTCCTCACTAATTGCTGAGGTTGCCTGGAATGACATGAAGACACTAAAGCTTTCTTTTCTCAACTTCTTGTCAAGTTCCCATATGATGAGACTTTGAGGGAGTTGATGAATAGAAATGAGTAGAATCTGATCTGATTGAGAGGGGCATAATACAAGTCCTTCTTTCAGTGGACTCATACTCAAGCTCCTCCAATTCAGCTTTGATACATAATTAAACTGATGTATGTCCAAATTCCTGTGAAGCTTTTTCTAGTATGTTTTCTCTTGAAGAGCCAAAGAGATTGGATAAATTATGGCTTTGCCAGACCTACCCATGTTTCTTAACATAGGAAGTAGGAGTGTCATTATCAAAGGAGGTCCAGTTTCCATAGAGGCCACCTCTATGCCCAAACACAGTTGGAGAAACAGAGAAAAGGCTATTATACCCTAGCAACAGTTTCCATCAAAAACGGAGGCTTGACTGAGAACATTGCCTCTCAGGGGCAAATCACTTAATTCCACTAGAATAAGTGTCTTTTTTGTTCTTCCTTAAGTTGAGCTGGATGGCAGTGGCAAGACTACTGATTTTTCATTCAATTACAGCAGCACTTGCACCCTACTCAATTAAAGTGGAGGACAGGACAAAGGCTATTTTTTTCCCTTTCTACCTGGGAAGCAGGAAGACACATGCTTTCAGCTATAGAACATCCTTCAGTAGACCTCTCAGTGTCATTTTTATCTCTGTGTCAGATGTGGATCTAACCACATGCTCAAAGGTTTATTTCCTATTTATAAAAATGTCACATCATTTGGATAATCAGCAGATTTAATTTCATAAGAAGTTTTAAAGGTTGGCTATTTTGAAACAACCATATAATCCAAATCATTTACAGAAAAGTAACATGGGGGCCCTCCTCCTCCTACACAAAATGGGTCAAGGTTGTTAATATTTACCCTAAGGATATACCCATATGGAAGTCGGGGACCATCTTAAAGACATCAAGGCAGCATATGTTTGTCACCTGGAGGGCCTAGAACAAAGGTTTCTATTGGTCTGATTGTGCTATGATGACCTGGGCAAAGGCGTAACCAGCTGCATCAGTGGGGTTGCACCAGAAGCACTGATACAATCTTGTAGGCTTGGAAGCTGTCCCATCATCTCAAAGACTTCCAAGCTATCTTTTGCAAAGGGATCCATTCTCTTTTAAACAACTATGCTGTGCTACTTGTTCTTGGCTTTCATTCAGTACCAGCTCCATTAAAAATTACATATTTTCTACCTTCAGGTTAGCCATTAGTAAGTTAGTAAGTAAATAAATAAAAAGATAAAATTTTGATTTGCCCCTGCATGAAAATATATATTGAAAGACTGGATTTTTAAAAGAGGTATTACTCACTTTCCTATTAACAGTGACTCTAAATTATTTTTTCCAATCCAACATATTTGAAGGAACTGGAATACTTCCATCAAAAGCAGTGATTCAACATAGCAGTTCTCTGAAAGAGAACTACTTAACACAGGTAGTTTGGGCAGGGAAACACCTTCCAAATGATTCTCAACCCTCTCTTTCTTCTAGCTGAGAATTATTAGCTTGAGTTGTTAAAACTAAAAATGGGAAGTCATTCTGTTTTGCTAAAATATAATATTTTGCCTTAGTTTTCTGATTCTTCAGTCAAGTTGGCAGATAGGCTTTATGACTTTGCCAACTGCCCAACAATCAGTGACATCTTCAGCAAAATACCCTCCTAAAGTAGGACCCTCCCTCCTCTACAAGATGGCAGGGAACACGGCCACTGGTGGCTCCTGTGCCCCAGATTTCTCAAGGTCACCACCAAAGTAGCTTTTATTTTCCTTGCCCAACTCCACCTTGAAAAAATGTCCAGAGAAAAAACTAATCAGACTATTTTGGGTTCCATCCCCACAAATATACTTCAGATGGCCAAGTTTGGGTAAAATATCCAATTTTGGAGTAACACCACTGGCCACAGAAACAGAATTATAAGAATATGAAAATGTGCAATTAGTTGACCTCAGGAATTTCCTTTTCCTTGAGCTTCAATACCACATATATGAAATTAAAGATCAAAACACCTCTCTTGAAAAAAGTTTTCTGAAGATGTAAGAGGATGTGTTACAGAAACAAGTAATAATGTGCGTCCCAAACCCAGGCCATGGGACACATCAGGAGCCAAAAAAATACTGCTTTTCTTCTCTCTGTAGCTATTTCACATACTTACTTTACATCTTCTAGAATTCCTTCTAGAGTCCCAGGTCCAGCAGCAGTACACATATGAATTTGCCACACCTATTTAAATAATACCCCCACCAAGGCTGAGTATATTTATCTGAACATAACAGGACCATCATGGACACTGTGCTGGGCTAAAGATGGCTGGCAGAAGAGAACATATGTCTATTATATGCAGTACAGAAGTCAACAAGTCACCCTGAACTACATGGAACTATTGGTTGGTGTCACTAGGGCACCCTGGGACCCTGATCATCCAGACATCCCCTGCTGGGGATGAAAACTACCATTATACTTTACAGAGCTCTCTATACAAAGTAAGACTAGGGAAAACGTACTTGGGAAATATTGCCTCAATGCCTAAAAGTTTTTGATGAAAACCCTCTGTACCCCATGCACACTGGCTAACTGGAAGTAGGCTCACTAACTAAAGTAACAAAAATACATATTGTATCATATATTTTGCTTCTTATTGATGGGAATGGGGTTATGAAGGTAATAGTAGGGCTCTCTAATTTCTGGCCCTAAGAACAGGGGCAGGACTACTGTGAATAGATGCTAAAGCAGTGCAAGGATGGAGAGGTAAGTGGATTTTCCCATCTGGCAAGCTCTAACGTGGGGTGATGTATTGTGACACCAAGCACTTGAACACTCCCACCAAGAAAGGCAGAAGCTTCCTTGGGAAATGACTTTCACTCCAACAATGGGGACTGGGGTTCATAAGATATGGAGATAAAACTCAATTCTGACTACTGATGTAACTGCTTGGGGCAAATCTCAACAAAGACTATCTGCGAATGGGAAAGTAGTGTGTGTGTGTGTGTGTGTGTGTATAAAAGAGAAGGGGGGGAAAGGGTAGGGAAGAAAGAAGGAAGGAAAGAAGGGACGGCGGAAGGCAGGAATACAAATTGATGGTATGGAGAGAGAAAACAAACTGTAAGTCATGGGGTTTTGAAGAGCGAAGGAGCATGGCATATGTGCAAAGTCTGGGAATAATTTTCTTCAATTATGTCACAGCCAATGAGCATCATGATTTCCACCTAAAGATCAAGCTTCGGCTAGGCAAAGGATACAGTTTTATAGTAGTGTATTAGGATGATGATTACTTTTTTAAGGGTGATTATTATTATTGCCATAGCCACATTCTTACACAGAACCTGAAAATTTTAAGATGGAATTTATTTTTCCAAACACACATATTTTAACATTATATCACACCAACAACTAAGACCAGCATACATACCTAAATAATGTTTTATAGACCTAAAAAGACATTCCCCAGGGAAAACCCTGAGCACTGCATTTGCTGCTTTCAAATCTCTGGATGTTAACCACACCCCCATTTTGTATAGAACAGAAGGATGGTATGTTATGTGTATTGCACTTCTGTAAAGAATCAACCACAGGAATTGAAACTTGGGTGAGGGATGTAATTTTCTCCTTAGAAATGGAAGCATCATTTCATGTTTTATTTAAGTCCGTCTTTGAAGAGAGATCCTAAGGTGTTTTGTGTCAGTGACATAAGGCAGGCCCCACACTGGGGTTTTTTTGGTGGTCCATAATGTGATTCTGAAATAAAAGTGACAATTTTTAACACTGCATATGTTCAAAGACCTCTGCCAAGAGGGGGAAAAAATAGTCTTGGCACCAGAGCTAAATGTGACGGTTTCTTTGTGATCCATGATGAGGAAACAAGTGGCCATGTCCCTGATCTTGTCCCATTAGCACGAGAGTGGCATTTGGACCTTTCCAGAGGTTGAACATGCACTTCTGCAATCGATTCCCAATTCTGTTTTCTGGAGTAGATGAATTGATTTACCTTTCTTGCTACTTTGTGGCTGTTGGTCGGAATGTTGGAAGGCAGCAGAGGGGGGCATGTCACTGCTTCTACTCAGCAAAAACCAGTACCTTTACTTTTAAAGGGCACCAAATATGTGCTGAAAACTAATTTTTGTTTTGTTTTTGTATTCTTTTAAATGACACATATTTGCTTATTTATTTTTAACATTGTTCTATGACTATAGTGGGCACAAAATGTTACATTAGTTTCAGGTGTACAACACAGTGATTCAGCTTCTCTGTATGTTACACTGTGCTCAACATGAGTGTGGCTACCATCTGCCACCCTAAGATGCTATTATAATATCATTGAATATATTTCCTATGTTTGCCTTTGGTTCTTGTGACTTATTCATTCCATAACTGGAAGCCTGTACCTTCCACTCCCCTTCACCCATCTTGTCTATCCTCTTGCCCCCTTCTCTGGCAGCCATCATCAGTTTGTTCTCTGTATTTGTAGGTCTGATTCTGCTTTTTGTGTATTTATTGTTTTGTTTCTTACATTCCACATATCGTGAAATCGTATGGTATTTGTCTTTCTCAGTCTGACTTATTTGACTTAGCATAAACTCTAGGTCTATCATATTGTCACAAATGGCAAGATCTCATCTTTTTTTATGGCTCTGTGATTTCATATATATATATATATATATATATACACACACACGCATATATATGATATAATATATCCTATATATCCTATATAACATATCCTATATAATATAATATATATCACATATAACTCTCTCACATCTTTTTCCATTTATCTATTGATGGGCACTTGGGTCTCTTTTATATCTTGACTATTGCAAATAATGCTACAATAGACGTAGAGGTGCATATACCTTTTGAAATTAGTGTTTTTGTTTTCATTGGGTAAATACCCTGTAGTAGAATTATTGAATCATATGGTATGCTACTGTTGTTTTTTGGGGGAATCTCCATGTTGTTTTCCACAGTGGCTGCATCAATTTATACTGCTTCCAAAAGTGCACAAGCGTTTCTTTTTTTCTACATCCTTGCCAACAGTTTTTCCTGTGTTTTGGTTTTAGCCATTCTGACAGGTGTGAGGTGGTACCTCATTATGGTTTTGATTTGTATTTCCCTGATGATTAGTCATGTTGATCATCTTTTCACATGCTTATTGGCCAGTTGTTTGTCTTCTTTGGAAAAATGTCTATTGAGATCCTCTGTCCATTTTAAATCAGATTATTTGTGGGGGGTTTTAGTAGTAAGTTGTATAAGTTCTTTACATATTTTGTATATTAACCTTTTATCGGATAGAACATGTATATATCATATATCATATTACCAATCAGTAGATTGCTTTTTTGTTTTGTTGGTTGTTTCCTTCACTGTGTGAAAGCTTTTTATTTTGATGTAGTCACAATAGTTTATTTTTGTTTTTGTTTCCTTTGCCTTAGGAGACATATCTAGAAAAATGTTGCTATAGCTAACATCAAAGAAACTACTGCTGTGTTCTCTTCTAGGGATTTTATGGTTTCAGGTCTCACTTTAGATTTTTAACCCATTTTGAGTTTATTTTGGTGTCTGGTGTTAGAAAGCGATCCAGTTTCATTCTTTTGCATCTAGCTGTCCAGTTTTCCTGCACTGTTTATTTAAAATACAGTCTTTTCCCCATTGTATAATCTTTCCTCCTTTGTCATAGATTAACTGACTATGTAAGTGTGGGCTTATTTCTGGACTCTAATCTGTCCCACTGATCTATGTGTCTATTTTTGTGCCAGTACCATACTATTTTGATTACTACAGCTCTGTAGGATATCTTGAAATCTGGAATTGTGATAACCTCCAGCTTTGTTCTCCTCTCTCAAACTGCTTAAGACAGTTTTGTTCTCTGGTTACTATCTGTTGACCTTGAGGTCTAGAGCCCACAGGGAAGGTCTGGGAGCATGGCTAGCAACAAGCTGTAGAGTAACGTATCTGCCTCAATGGAACACTGCCACATACACACAACATCTCACGATGCCCTGCCACATCTGTACACTTAATACTTAAAAGGATAAACAGCAATACTACACAAGTATCAAGTTTCTCTCAAAAGGCAGAGCATTAACAATTTAAATGACATGTAGATGATATTTAAAATTTTGAATAACAATCTGTTTGTGCTAACAGCACAGTAAAAAAATATTATATTTTAGGCAGAGGGCCAAACTCTGCATGCAAAGAGAGAAAATTTTCACCTTCCTCCTACAGAGAAGAGAACTGAGTTTGGTTTTGAAACTGCAGAGCTAGGGTTCTTCCCTGCCAGTGATATCTAAGTCACACCAGGTACCCCCTCAGGGCCTTCAAAGATGAATGAAAGACTCCTCCATTGACTTGTTCCCACCTCAGAATAAAAGGGTCTGCTGGTGGAGGAGGGGGCTGTCAGCATGAGGAGGGAGAAGAGGAACTTCCCATGGAGTGGTTGAATGGTAAAGATTTCTGGGAAATACCATCTTCAAAGATCTCCAGAGATACAGCTGGGGCCTAGTCTTAGGAGGACCACAGCTTCCCCTCTGTATATCTACACATGCCACAGTTTTAATTAGAGTCTCCCAGAATGCTATGCTTCTGCCATCTCTCCACCTCTTGCTAATTGCTGGGGAAGAGGTGTGTTTAGGTTTGTGCCAGGCTACAACCAAAGCCCGATTAGTACTTTAGTGTTTCCACATTTAAAAGTACCCAGAAAATCCATCGATCTTCCATCTCAGAATCTTCATCTTAGAGGCTTTACCCCTCAAAGATGACTTCCCAGAAGACCTAACCCAGGTCCTCTGTGCTGCAGGAGGCTTGTTCCTTTGGGGCATTTGAAATCACTGAACATGACCTCCATAATGGGGAAATCTCTCATATCGTATCAGGACATTTGTAGCTTTCAGAGGGGAAAGCCATCCTGTTCTTCTTCTGCTTTCTATGGAAAAAATTATAAATATGTACATTTCCCCAGGGACCAATAGTCAGATGCTGTATGGGTCTCTGGGGTGGAACAATAGAATAGGCACTGTAAAAACATTTCTTGAGCTAACTTCCAGATATGAAAGGGGTGCCTCAGAGCTGCGGAGGGGGAAAATCACTATTTCACAAGGAATGATATTTTTAGACTGCATGAAGAATGAGGAATGCATGAAACTGCGGATGATAACGCGGACCAGCCACCCCAAGTTGAGAGTCTGGGCTGCATTTCTGCTGCTCATTTCCATAACGGCCCCTTATTTTGTTCGCTTGTCTCTGTAATAAAGTTTCTACTTGAGAAAAATGGGCACTTATGGAAAGGTTATCATGCCACATGCTGTCATTTGTTTCAGAGTGAACTCTGATATTCTTTTCTTGTGATTTTTCTGAACTCCGAAGTTCTTAATTCTTAATTTTACTGAAAATGCCAGTGGGTAATCTTCATCCCTTGCCTACCTCACACTTGATCCCCGGGTCTCTCTGCCACATGCTTTATCTCCTCAGTCATGATTTCCATTTCTTTGTATTTCTGTTTTGTAAGATAATTCAACTCTCTGGTTTTCTGAGAACAATAATTCAAGTCTTAGCAGGGAATATTCTTTTTTGTTTTGCAATTTTTCAATAAGAAGTCATTATGTTTCCTAGTCCTGGTAAGTCATTTTTCTGCCCCAATTACATCCTCTTGAGATTTCTCCTTTTTGCTCTAAAGTACTGCTCTATCTCTTCCTCTAGAGCTGCTGCAGTCAGAGCCAACTGACTCTTTGTTCAGCTGGGCTCCCTCAGGTCCCTGAGTCCCCCTAAATATGTGGTGATAGCAGCATCCTCACAGTTCAGACTTTGGATAAATAAAACAATATCAATGGTGGATGACAGAATACATTTTCCCTAGTCATGTCCCAAGTGCTCCAGAGAAGCCTCTCTGAATGTGGAAATGCCCAGCCACACAGGCTGGATGGGGGGGATTTGTGTAATTAAATAGAACCAAATCAACTATTGTTGAAAAAAATAGAAATGTCCCTTCCTGATGGTTTAGAAATCAGAGGGTAAATAAGTGGTGAAATATGAAGGCTCGCTAATCACATGACATCATCAATTATCAGTGATCAAAAATCATGAAGTCTGAATTGCATACTTATCTGACTGAGAGAAGTATGGCCACTGATACAATTCACATTTACATGGATTCCCTATTTCTTGAGAGGGAAATTTCAGCGGACATAACCAGCTGAAAGATCCAGAAGATGCAACTTTGCTCACCAACCTCAGCCCTGGCTTTGCATTGAGCAGGACTCAATGACTCGTGAGTGGGTCCCAGTCATCATGTGGCCATATTAAGCTGGTGAATGGGTAGGGTAGAATATGTGCCAAAAAACAAACAAACAAACAAATGAAATAGAGATATGAAAGAGATTGAGAGAGTATGTAAATTAACTCTCTTGTTTTCCTGTGAATTTACAGTCTGCAATTCTGGTTACTCATGAGCCTCTGCTCTATCTTGTTCTAGCTCTTGAATTTCAAGATTCATTTTCATATAGTTCATTCAGCTAATCTCAAACTAAGACCCAAACCCAAGTTAGAGTTATGATAATATGATCAATTTTACCATGTCCTTCCATCTGACTCTTTTTTTGAGCTTTGGACTCAAGTAACCAACTTACTATTGGAAAGCTTCATTGCATATCTAAGATCATCTCAGGCTTAACTATCTGTAATTCAATTATTTTTTTGTTTTGTTTTTTGTTTTGTTTTTTTCTGTTTCTCATCTAAACATTTTCCTCTACCTAATTCTTAGTAAATGCACCAATATTTACCAAGGGGCTCAGGTCAAAACCTAGCTATTATTTTTGACCCTCCCATTTTTCCCATATATCACATCTGATTTATAGCTATGATAGACGTTACTACTGTTCATAAATATCCATTTGCCTCTCTTCTGAACATATGAGAGAATTTCATTTTCTTATCTCCTGGGTGCCTTGCTTTGGACAGTGAAATGTGAGAAAAAAGTTATATGCATCCTTCCTTTGTAGAAGCATTTAAGAGCTATTACTTGATTGTCTATCTTTTCCTGTCATGTGATAGATGATATTTCACATGGTAGAGTGTCTGTCAGCCTGGGTTCCTGACTAAGCCAGAGACCTTTGCTGACTCAATACAAATAAATAGTGTGAGCAAAAATAAATAAATAAATAAAAATAACCTTTGCTGTTTTATGGCACTAAGATTTGTTTGTAACTGCAGCATGAGCTGGGCTACTCTAAAATAATCCCCAGGTCCTGCTGGCTCTATTGTCAAAATATATTCCAAACCTGATGCTGTTACCTCCTTTTCTACCATTGCTGTATTTCAAAGAATCCCCATCTCTTGCCTGGATTTATTATAGGATCCTCTTCATCAGTCTTCCCTTTTCTATTCTGAGGTCTCTCAAAAGTCCCTTTTCCAAGAAGCAGCCAGCCTGTTGTCATTTTAAAGGTGAAACCTCATCATGCCCCTCCCTGTCCCAAACTCTCAACTTCCCACTAGACTTAGAATAAAAATCCAAGTTTCTCCGTGAACCACAACACTCTGTGATTTGACCCCTACCTATTTGTCTAAATTCGTTTCTTGCCATTCTTTTATGTCTCAACTCCAATTGCATTGCTCTACCATTAATTGCAAACAGTAAACTCATTTTCCCATCAGGGTTGTTCTACTGCTGTTCCTTCTATGTGGAATGTTCTACCTCAAGACCTCTTTATGGTTGGCTTACCCTTCCCATCACACAAATCTTTGTCCCAAGATTACGTCCTCAGAGCCCTTTCTAAATGATCTAAAATCACACCCTCTAATAACTCACTATCAAATTATCTTGGTTTACTTTTCAAAGTACTCTCTGAACTATCTTGTTTCTTTATTTGTTGATAACTCTTTTCCCAGACTATGAATATCATAAAAGAGGATTTTGTTTTTCAGCATTCTATCCCTCATATCTAGAAAAGTTTCTGGTGCTTAATGAGATTCAGTAAATGCTTTTCAATTGAGGGAATTAAGAATAAGTAGCTTAAACAATGAGAATGTCAAAATCATACTCCTGTGAAGAGACAACGAACTTATAAGTGCCTAAACTTCTTCACTTGTTTCTTAACGGAGCAAAAAATAAATCAAAATATTGCAAGATAATAAATTTGTATAGCTTTTATCTATGCCCTACCACTTACCATGCATTTATTCAGTACAACCTGTTTTGTTCAAACTAACTTATTTAAATTAGCCTAAGCATGTTGAAACAAGAAGTCTTTAAAAAAAGAATTAGCTCATAACATGTTAAAAGTCACAATGGCAATAACTAAGTTGTGTTCCTCAAACCAAAATGCCTAAATTTGTATACAACAGACCCCAGAAATGAGCAAAAAAAAAGACATGAAAGCAAAGGAACAGACTCAAAGACAAAGAGTAAGCTAACAAGGAGATCAGGGCACAAACCATTAAGTGGGAAACACTAAGTTAACACATTTCTATGGAAAATAACCTTCTGAATAGTTTAACCAGAGAAAATCCATCATAGGATTTGTCAATGAGCTGTAAATATAACAAACGTGTTTGTTCTTCATAATCATCTCCTTAATGATTTGGAGGTGGATGTGTGTACTTCCCTCACATACCAATATGACACATATGAATCCATCAGTAGGGAATACCCTTGGATTATTAGTGGTAATAGTGGGCTTACACCAATGTACAAGCTCCATTTTCAACTCTTATTCATGAACACTCTACATTTCTGCTAAGCAGATGGTCCAGGTGAGGAACTTTTACTGTAACCAAGGGATACATTTAAAATACCACTTTCAAAGGGACTAAACGTCTCTCCCTTGTTCAGCATCTCCCCAAGGAGGAATGGCTGCTAGAGTCAGGAGGACAGAGTCTGACTCTTGACTCTGTGACTCTGAAGTCCTGAGAATGTCACTTAACCTTTTGATTCTAAATGAGAATAAGAATAACAATATCTATCCTAGATATTTCATGAGATTGTTGTGAAAATAATATATGTTAAAGAAATGTTTTGTAAACTGGCTATTTTAACTATTTTTTTAAATTCTGCTTTTTTGTGTGTTTCTTATAATCATCTTCTAAATTTAAGTTATATATATCTTTCATAGTAAGAGGAGAAGAAAGAACAAGCACCAAAATGGAGATGTTTGGCCATGTGGTCTTTACCTCTACTGGAATTTAACCATTTCTGTATCTCCTTAAGAAATGTTGAAAATATAACCACTAGCAGAAAATGACACTGTAGTTTCCTAAACACAGGAAGGCATCAAGAGCTACTCTTATATTATAACAAACTCCCCATTGTCTGTTTCCATACCCAAACATTTCCTAATAATCCATGTCCTACCCAAGAAGAAAGCTAAATCCCTGGACTATCTTAAATGGGACAATATTCTTTATAGCACTCACATTGAATATCTGAGGAGAAAAACAAAATTGGAAGGAAAACACACAAGGCTGCGCACTGTACAAAACCTATTGTTACAATCAGTTAGTTGCCCAAACTCTGAAATCTAAGCCTCCACAGTGTCTTTACTTATTCTGTTGCTTTGTTAACTTGAGTAATTCTTCTCATCAATAAACACAGCCGAAAGATTTTATTAAATAAACAGAATAAGAGGCATGGTAAAAAGTCTGAGAGAAGCATTTAGTTTTATAAAAAATCCTGATCATGGGAATTTAGCTATCAATTATCCAGGCTTACTCTAATCTCACACTCAGAAGTTACTTTATGGATACCAAAAAATGTACACCATGTCAACAAAGATAACTTCATGAAAAAAACGAGACTTAAAAACGTAACGTAAAAATGAGATCATGGCTAGGTGAATCTGATCGTTCTGCCTATCTTCACCACCAAAATCAATCACCAAAATCCCTTCAGAAAATTAATTACAGGAAAATATTCAATCCTCCATATAACCTCAATGAAGCATGGTCCATCTCAATGATTATGTTTATTTGATATTTATGAATATATTTTTCTGCTTTTTCTGAAATTGAGGATCAAATGAGGCCATCTTAAATGTTTGCTCATTTTGTTGTTCCTCCTACCTCGTGATGATTCTTAGACAGCCATTCCTTAATGGTGCTGAGGGCAATGATGGAAGCAGGCTCATTTGGGAAACCTAAGTGAAAAGCAGAATAAAACAAATTAACAAAGAAAGATGAAGACAAGAAAGAATTCAATCATGGTGTGACACTAAATTTTTCTCATTTAAACAGTATTCAATTCAACCAATTACTATTGGTTGAATAGTAAGGCAGGCAGGCCTTAGCAAGCTATACATGGATGCAAGGCCTGTGACCATACATACAAGGCATTAAGGGGATCAGTCCTATACCAGTCTAAGGCTAACAAGCAACAAAGGATTTAACTGTCTTCAATTCTACAACAGAATCAATTAAAAATGTATTTACAGGGCACCTGGGTGGCTCAGTGGGTTAAAGCCTTTGCCTTTGGCTCAGGTCATGATCCCAGGGTTCTGGGATCGAGCCCCGCATCAAGCCCTGCATCGGGCTCTCTGTTCAGCAGGGAGCCTGCTTCCCTTCCTCTCTCTGCCTGCCTCTCTGGCTACTTATGGTCTCTCTCTCTCTGTGTCAAATAAATAAATTTTTTTAAAAAATGTATTTATATTTGCTTGGTAGTTTTCTTTTCTTTTCTTTTCTTTTAAGATTTTATTTATTTATTTGACAGACGGAGATCACAAGTAGGCAGAGAAGCAGGCAGAGAGAGGAGGAAGCAGTCTCCCTGCTGAGCAGAGAGCCTGATGCGGGGCTCGATCCCAGGACCCTGGGATCATGACCTGAGCCAAAGGCAGAGGCTTTAACCCACTGAGCCACCCCGGCGCCCCTGCTTGGTAGTTTTCAAAGCACTTTCATATAATATTCTCAGAAGAGGTGCTCAGATTAAGGTTTATTACCCTTAATTTACAAATCAAGTAAATATGGCTACAGAATACATGTGGTTGACCTACGCGGGCCATAGGGCCAGCAGTATTCCGTCAATGAACTGATGCAAGACAGGGCAAACAACTTGCAGAATAGCCATACAACTAGAAGTTATTATCAGAATTCAAAGAAGGTAATGCCTGCTCCATTTAGGGTCATTGGAAATTACATCTGAGATGAAGACTATACGAACTGACCTGGTTTTGCACTACAGATCTGGTTTTCAAAGGACAGGACGAATGACACTTATGCTATGTCCTACTGAGCAGGAGCACAGATAATCATAATTCCCAAAACTCATCTGGAATATCCCTCTAGCTTATGTAAACTGAACCTATCCTTAAACTTGCAAAACCACCAGACATTCTGCCAATAGAGATGAATGTATATGAATGAATAACTTTACACACTATATATTTATGGGGCAGAAAGAAGAGATGGGAGTGACTATTCCTTTGAAGCTATTCTCTTTAAGCTCACCACTGGCTTCCTAATCACCAGATTCCATACAGGCAATCAATCCATCAGTCTTCATCTTTCTCTTTATTGTATTAGCTTGATTAGTTTTCCATGTTTCACATCCTGCATTTTCTTTTCTTTAATTATTTTTTTATTGTTTTAAAATGTTCAATGCAGTGGTTTTTGATATGTCCACGAAGTTGTGCAACCATTACCACTAACTACAGATTATTTTCATCATCTCCCCCAAAACTCTGCACCCATTAACGGTCACCCCCATTATCCCTCTACCCCAGCTCTTGACAACTATGAAATCTACTTTTCGTGTCTTTAGATTTGCAAATTCTCCTCCTGGATTTTTCAACACTACCTTTGAGGTTTCCTCCTACCTAGTTGAGCTCCCCTGGCTCCCTTTTCTAGGAGTTTCCATTAAATGTATGCCATTCCCAACCTCGAAACTCAGTCTTCTTCCTCTCTACTCTGGAGGAGCCAGCTGCAGTGTCAGCCACTGACATGCCTTCGAATCAGGGTGCTCCTGTGACATTGTGCTGTGCAGACGCAGAGGGAGGTACTGCTGAAATGGGAGATCTGGGATTTAAAAGACCCAGTTTTATTGGAAGGCAAATACATATTCCAGTAGTTCATATGGAACGTTTAAATCTCATTAGACTTTCAGAGACAATGTGAGAGAGAAAGAGCAAGAGAGAATAGAAGTTTGTCCCCGCTTCCAAGAATAAATGTTGCTTTTTCTGATTAGGTTTCTACACACTTCATAAGAAAGTGCATTAGAAAAGGGGACAAAATAAAGCAGGGCCCAGCTGCACTTGACCATAGGGAAAATGTGCACAACTTCCCAAACTTTGTAAATTCATCTGTGACATTTGGGATTATGGATTTGTTCTGAATTTTCATCCCATTTATATTTTTTTAAAGATTTTTATTTATTTATTTGACAGAGAGAGATCACAAGGAAGCAGAGAGGCAAGCAGAGAGAGAAGGGGGAGTAGGCTCCCCACCGAGCAGAGAGCCTATATGAGGCTCAATCCCAGGACCCTGAGATCATGACCTGAGCCAAAGGCAGAGGCTTAACCCACTGAGCCACCCAGGTACCCTCATCCCATTTATTTTTTTCCTTAAATGAAGACTTCAAAATGTAAAACCCTTAAAATAAACGTGTTAATTAGCTAATTCATTAAGCAAATTATTACTGAACCAGAAAAGAAAAAAATACATAGACCCACTTAATGAGTCCCTGTCCTCTAAAGCCCAAAGTCGGAGGGAGGAAATAGGTAAGAGGGAAGCATGACAAGCACATCAGGGTTGTGAGGACACAGATGAGAGGAACCAAGCAAGAAAGAGGAGGCTTTCTAAGAAACCAGAGAATGTTTGGGGAAGAGAACAACAAAGCGGGGAGCTGAGGAGACATGGTCTTCAGAAGTAAGCTGTAAGCAACTAGGAATTAGTGAAAGAAGTCAGGGGAAGTGAAGGGAGAAGTTCTTGTGGACTGAAAAGAAAAAAACGGGAGGCCAGGATGGGCATCTATGGTTAGGGGTTAACAACGGGGGTTTTTCCGGCCCACCTTTCCCTGGAGTTTAGCACTTACATTTGTCATCAGCTGGATACCTCCCCTTGATGTTCTCCAGAACTAGAAATGTAAGGTGTATTCTTCCACAAAATCAACTTCTTCCTGATTTTCTGGTTTCTGCCTATGGCTTTCTCTCTCTCCTAGTCACTACAGTACTTAATTGCTTTCCTGGTTGATAAGTGAGTCCCCTGAGATATTGTATACCATGCTTTCCTTCCTTTCTTTGCCCACTGATCTCATTCAAAGTCCAATCATCCCTCACCCCAACAACAGTAGTTGACTCATAACTGTGCTCTTTTGGTCTTCTCCCCTTTCCCAATCTGTCCATCACACCACTTCCAACTGACCCTTCCTAAAGTATGGTTACCACAACCTTACACCAAGCAATGGTGGCCTTGCTGATGCTTCAGCTCCTACAGAGGAAACTTTTGTACCTTTCTTGGCATAAGTCACCACAGGGGGCCTTCCTAGACTTGTATCTTAGCTTTCCCTATTATTCTCCTCCCATGAAATTCTTCTCCAACTTTTTGCTATGCTTAAGAAGTACTTAAATCATAGGATTATAGGGCTATATAAAGCCAATAAATACTGTGATCATGCTCAGTTGCAACGGCCATCAGCATTAACCTTTAGGAGATGTAACTCCCCACAGAGAAATTATACAAGTTGTTATAGAACCATGGCAACTATGGTCAGTTCTCAATTATTTGTAACCTCCCAGTCACTTTCCCACATTTATCAAAGCTTCTGGCATTGAGTTACGGTTTTCATTTCCACCTCAAGCCTCGTCATAATTGTGAGTGATTTCAATGTCCAATAAGATGACCCACCCAACACCTGGCCTGCCAGTCCCTTGACCTGGTCATTTTTGACAACCACCTCCATGCCACTGCCTCCCCATTCACCTTGATGTAACTTTTCTATTCCCAAATTACTAATTTAAGCTGTGCTCTCTAAAAAACCCTTCTTTCTCTTTAGTTTGATCTGCTACTTTCCAAGGTATGTTCTCCATAAGCATTTGAAAGCCAAATTAATGCTAACATCTCTCCCCCAAACGGTAGGACTCTTTCCTACCTCTCTAGGCTCTTCTTACACTGTATCACTCTGCTTTTTCAACTCCAGCTACACTGACCTTCCTTCTGTCCTTCGAATGTGGCATGTTTCCTTTTGCTTCCTGCCATGAGGCCTTACTCATGCTCTATCCTCTTCCTGAAGTGACATTTCTTCCCTCTGTTCCGAGCTTATTTTAACTTTCATTTGTGCTTCACTCCGTCATCACTTCTCGAGAGAAGGCTTCTCTGATGAGGACGACTCCCTATTTGATGCTTTCATAACATCATGAACCTTTCCCTGGCAGTTCATCAGAGTTTCATTTTTACATTTTGCATTTATTTATGTACATATTTGATTAATATCCCTAGTAGAGTGAAAGCCTAAAGAGGCAGATGCCACAAGTCTCTTATGTGCTTATCACTGTATCCCTAAAACATTGCTGGCACATAGAAGATGATCAATAAATGTGTGTTGAAAGATGGAATGGACTGTGGATGTATGAATCATTGTATTGACAGCAGGAGAGGCTGAGCACTGGGAGAACAGGAGTGTTTAGCTCTAGAGCATGGGAGAGCAAAGGGATCCTGAGACATCCAAGCAAAGTGACATATTCACATTATCCCACTGCGTCCCTGAGAGGGAACCATTGAGAAGATGTAGATGAGAGAACACAGTTCCCGGTGAAATGGTGCCCTGTTATTAATTAAAAAGGGGGCAAACAACAAAACAAATGTTCCCGAAAATATGCCTATATGGGGAAAAAAACCAAATACACACACACACACACACACTCACACACACACACACATGTCCCCTAAACCCGTTTTATATATATATAAATGACAAAGTATGGGGTTCAGGGGACACAGCCATAGCACAATCCTTTGTCCGCTTAACTGCAAGACCCCAATGGTTACCCGTAAAACCAATGAATAGACAGGATGGAATTTTTGCCTGGGGATGGGCTTCCAATGACAGTAAGTTGGCCTCAGGAGGTCACAACAGTATTCTAGTCACCTGAGGGCTTTTGTTCACAAAAGCAGAATGGCCACCCAGAGGGAAGGCTGCAGACAAACTTTAGATGAATCATTGAATTAAATGACATAGAAAATCTCTTCCAAGTATGAGGGTCAATGAGGCTGAACAAGTCATTAATTATTTAGGGCCTGGCGTGCAGGGAATTGTATATGTCCAGGTGTGCACAGAATCTGTGTTTTCTGCTGGCATTCCACATCTTAGTTCCTTATTCATTAGTAAGGATTATTAAGATGAACTTTTGTAGTGAATGTTGATTTACCAAACATATATGTGATTTTTTTCTTTTTGTTTACTTTTGTATTGAAATTGCTTTCAAGATTTTTAGATACGCGTGCGCATGCACACACACACACACACACACAGACTTATATACATACATATAACCCTCATCTACATCAAGATCTAAAACATTTCCAGCACTTCAGAAAGCTGCCTTGTCCCAAATCAGTATCTACCCCACAAAGAAACTTCTCTTCTCTATTCTATTGTCATAGGTTGGTTTTGTCTGTTTTTACACTTCAAATACATGAACATACAACATGCACCCTTTTTCGTCCAAATTTTTCAACATGGTGCCTGCCTGATTTATCCGTGTTTTTACGCAGAGCACAAGCGCATTCTTTCTCTCTACAGTGTTGTGTTCTAGCGTAGGAATATTCCACAATTTACTTAGCCGTTCTAGTGCTGATGGACAGTTGGGTTTTTCCAGTTTGGAGCTAATAGGAATAAAGTTGCCGTGAACATTCTCACACAGGTCATTTGGCGGACATAAGCACAGTTTCTGTGGAGCATTTACCCGGGACCTGGGGCCACCTGGCCACAGCTTATGTAGATGTTTAACTCTGGTAGATTCTGCCAGTTTTCCAAAGCAGTTACGCCAATTTACACTCCCGCCAGAAGTAGATGAAAGTTTAAAATAATGGATTTATCTATCTACTTAGTTAACACGTCAAGATGCTAAATATATTTTCTTGCCACATCTAAAGCCATTAAATGCAGCTTTAGGTTAATCAATACCTTTTAGAGCTAGGAACACAGATATTTATGACGTGCCTACTTTCTCCCTACCAAGCAGGGACTATTTCAGTCAAGAGAGGACAAAGTATATCAACAGAACATTAAAAAAATTAAACAAAAGAGGTAAAAACTGAAACAGCAAGTTGAATTTCAATAGTTTTTATCCATGACACACCAAATAACCCACTAGACCAATATTTTTCTCTCACTCAGTTATTAAACAGGTACTTCTTTTCATCAAATTGCAGAAAGATATAGCCATGAAGACTCACTGAAGTTTCTACCCAGCCATTGAATTGTTTGTTTGTCAGAACTGTTAAAAACCTGGAATGTTTCAGCCCAACTAAAATGAGTCTGGTCTCGATGTTGCCATAGACACTGTTCCTCTCTTGCTTTCATCCTTTTTTTTTCTTTTGCTGTTGATAATTTTCTTATATCCTCAAGTCTGTCCATAGGTTCCAATGTAGAAACTAAATGTATGTCCCTGATATAAAAAAACATGTTCTACAAACTGGTCTTCGCTGGAGGGAAGGTGGGAGGGGGCTAGGTTAAATAGGTGAAGGGGATAGGAGTACACTTATCACAATGAGCACTGAGGAACATACAGAATTGTTAAATCATTACACTGAACACCTGGAACTAATATAACACTGTATGTTAATGACATTCAGATTAAAAAATAATAAAAATAAAATAAAATATCTCCTGCTGAAAATCTAGGCTATCTAGCTTATCCTACTGAAATAAAGATAGCTATAAGTTTGCCAGTAAAACTACCCTTTTTGGAAGTAGAAACAACGGAGCAACTTTTGTTTTAAACTTAAGAGAATGCTTTGTAGCTGTAGATTACCCTATCACAGAAAGGCATATGGTTATGCCCTAAATCAATTATTTCAAAGTTTTTACTGAAAAAAAAAAAATTCAAATTGAACATAATGGCAGGCATAATTACACCATGTAATAAAATGTTAACCCTCTCTACTATTTACAGCCTAGCCAGAGCCTGTCTCTCTTGCGTTGTCGCACCTCCCTTTCAAGCCCAGGCACCAGGAGTCACCCCTGCGTTAGCTGTGGATCCCTTTCTAGCAGTTGTAAGAATAATGCAACCTAGACATCACTGCCCGGGCAAAGCTCATAAGAGCAAAAACCACTGTTTATGCCCTGAACGGTTTTATTTTTAGCTGCACAAATTCTTCTGAAGCGATCCTCACTTCAAAGGGTGTTTAGCCACATAATTTTACCCCAATAAGGAGGGCACTTGGGCCAAAGGTGTGCTAAAATACTAGCAAATTTGTGGAATCGCAAACCCCCACATGCACTGCATATTATTTACGGAGTGGTTGTCATACTAACCAGCGCTCAGTGACTACAAGCGCCAAATTGGTACTGAATTGCCATAGATACTCAGAAGTTAGAAGCAACAGTTAAAAAACAAGACTCCCTGGAACTCTGCACATTACATTTGCACCCACTTTTGAGCCCTCCCTTCTTATCAAGTCTTCAATGAGGGAAGCACGTTGGTGCCTTTTTTTTTTTTCCTTCCACTTACATTCAAACTTGAGTAAAATATTGTCCAGCCCCAAAACATGGCTTTTCAGGACTGATAAAAATATCTGACTGTCCTAAATGAAGGGATGTATCACTGGGTTTATTGAAACGTCACCATCAATTGAACTGGGATTGTCAATGTTGACTAGCAAGTGAAATTAGACTTTGCTTCAATTTCGAGAGGGTATAACCATAATATTTTCCATCTTAGCACAGAAATTCTGGTGTGGGGACCAAAGGACATCAACAGTGTATTTTAGAAACTCAGGTAAAAGGAAATGAAGTGTGAGATGAGTTGTGTCTTTCTCAGAACATTCCTCTCCAGTCCCTGTTGCGCACACACACACACACACACACACACACACACACACACAAATACACATAACTGTCCTGGGCCAGGAGAAAAGGTAGAGGGATATAGACGGAGGGTGCATGGAGGTGTTGGGGTGTGGAGTGTATGGGTGGGCATAAGGAAGTATAGGACAATGAACTTATTTTTTCATCTCAAAATGGCTTTTGTCAACCCCTTCCCCCAGGCCTCCTTCCAAACCATAAAAGCAATTCTGATAGCACGATGAAATCAAATTACTTGAGAGAAATGAGCTGAAGGAGGCTCACCGTTAAGCAATCGCTAGAGCAGCCACTCAGCCAATTCTGGCTAAAGGCTGAGTTTCACAAAAGATAAAACAGGTGAAGTAATAAGAGTGACACTGGCCTCTGTCACTGCAGTGAGCACGGCAGCAGAATGCTAAAAAGGGTGTCACCAGCTTTCCCCAGGAGAGCAAAGGGCACCACAGTAGGCAAGAGTGAGGCATCCCCAGCCTGTCAGTAAGATGGCGGAGTCTTAGCTGGCTTTTAAAAGGACAAGGCAGAGTTTTTAAAAAATGCGTGTGTGTGTGTGTATACACATATATACACACATATATATTATGTGTGTATATACATACACAAATACACACACATACACAAACAATACTGCATATTAACAAGTTCAACAGCCATAGCAGATGTTGACAGCCCCATATATATCCCTTTGGCCTGTGCCATCTTTGCACACTGGTTTGAATTACAGCTGCTAGCACCTGTGGCCTTTTAACTTCGGGCTCTCTCTGGTGCCCACAGTGATACCACATGTGAGGTAGGTCCAAAGTGTCAGGAAATCTAGGCTACCACCAGGATGCGTCAAGGTATGATTAGTGAGAGATAGTGGGCAAGTGTCCCAGCTCACTCACCCCTCAGGGGGGATAACATTGATGTGCCTGCTTTATGCAGTTTCCTTGAGTTGCCCCGTGGGAGTTGCCCCCAGTTGTCCGTAGTGGTAAATTGCTCAATAATGTACTCTTTCTTATTGGCTTCCTTTATCTATCTGTCTTCCCTACTCCCTTCTCTGAAATTGTCTCTCCAATTAGCTACTTGAACATAAACCCTTGCCTCTGAATCTGCTTTTAGGGGGAAACCAAACTATGACCACAATCAACAGTCATTCATGAACTTGAGAAAATGAGGGTCATGTCTTATCTTGATAGCACCGATTCTTTCCACTTTTCTATTTGTAATCTCTTGTACATGCACAGTAGAGAAACATTTTATAAATTACTTAGTGAGTTGGGGAGAGAAGTGGGAGGTTGTCAACATGAAAGCATGATCGTATTTTACTTTGGGAGAGTGTAGAGGTTATACAAACTAGTTTCACATCCACAGTGGGGAGTCTGCTTTTCCCACTCCGCCTGCTGCCTCCCCTGCTTATTCTCTCTCTCTCTGTGTCAAATAAATAAATAAATAAAATCTGGGGCGCCTGGATGGCTCAGTGGGTTAAAGCCTCTGCCTTCGGCTCAGGTCATGATCCCGGGGTCCTGAGATCAAGCCCCACATCCGGCTCTCAGCTCGGCAGGGATCCAGCTTCCCTTCCCTTTCCTGCCTCTCTGCCTACTTGTGATCTCTGTCTGTCAAATAAATAAATAAAATCTAAAAAAAATAAATAAATAATAAATAAATAAATAAATAAAATCTTAAAAAATAAATAAAATCTTAAAAAGATAAATAAACAAACCTGGCCCCACATGGCAGAAATCTTGAAACAGGAAATAGTAAATAGTTGTTTTTGCAGCTACTGTTAATATTTATTAAGCAATTATTATGCAAGTCATTCTACTTAGCATCTGTATGTATTATTGTATTCCATCTTCACAACAACCCGATGAAAAAAACAGGGGAGAACTATGAACATGAGTTGGTCTATAAATGGACAGTGACTTTAGTGTATTGAGGGAGGCATCGGTCAAAGATGATTAATTTGGATATATATACTAAAAACTACCAAGAGGTGTGCAAAATACAGTCTGACCATTATATAAGTTTTAGTAGACTGAGTATCAACCACTAGTGTGGTTTAGACCAGATTCTGCTTGAAGAGGGAGTACAGATACTGCATCTGCCTATGGGTGGCTTGGGTGGAAGTCTAGGCTGTTCCTAAAAACCCGGCCACCTCTGGCTTCCACATCAAATTGCCTAAACCCTCAAACTCCCTTGACGATGTATATAATCTTTCCCATTGTATAGAAGAGAAAAAGAGACTCAGAGAACTCAAGCAAGGGGCAGGGCCCATACCCAAGCCTGGGTCCACCTGACTTCTATCCATTCCCCTAGTCGAGTGCCTGGTATATTGTTCATCCTTCCATCTCCAAGGAACGAATGGAATTTACCATAACCTCCTTCAGAGACTCCCATCCTGGTGCAACACTGTTTCAAATTCCAAAGAAAGGAAATGAAACTGTAGGTACCTATGAGAAGAAAGCTTGTTTCAGAGTGCCTCCTGATGGCCACACCAAAAGACATGGGGTGACCCAATCTGCCATTTAAAGTCTGCATCATAGAGTACAGGTGGGGCCCAAGGACGCCTCTTGGGCATGTAGAAACTTTGGTGGTTTGGATGCTACAATTACTCCTCAACACGTGGGTATCATCATCCTGGATACAATTGGAACATATAAATTTGAAGCTCACCTGCTCACAATAAAACTTCTGTGCATCACACCTCTCCCCATGGTCCTGCCTTACCCCTGACTTTATTTTGTTCAGCTTAATGATGGTGTTCCTAGCAGGACCTCTAGGATTAGTCATATATAAAAGGGAGAAGGGAAATCCTGCACTTATCATTTTAATCTCTTTACACATGTTCTCTCATTTCACTTGATATTATATGTGCCATAGAAAATGATATTCCATAAATTCTACTATATTCAGCCTCAGACTTGAATTACTTTTGCTTTCACCTCCTTAAAAAATTGGGCAACACTAAGTTTTCCTTTCAAGTTTTCTTTCCTTTGCTCTGCAAATCATGGTATGAATGGGCCCTATTTTTATGGGACACAAGGTTACAATCTATGCAAGCTTCATCAGCTTCTCAAACTTATGAGTTCCAGCTTCTATTTCTGAGGGTGTTTTTAAAATCATCTTTTGTCTAAGGAATTATAATAATGACCTAAGAAATGGCTCGTGAAACAAATGCTATTCTATGCAAGCTGCTCCTACTAACCCGGAATAAGTCTCTTGAGAAGGAGAGGAAAGACCTCATAGAATCACCTAGAATAGGATTTTTCTAAAATTCTCTTTTAAAAGAACATTTTTTCCTACGGGGGTAATCAAGGGGTTTCATTGAGGACATCACATTTGAGTAGAAAAGGTATATACTGGGATCTCCTGAGAGATGAAAATGCAGTTTCTACTTTTGAACTGGCAGCACCGTGTGGTAGGTGGACCTGGAAGCCCATGATCTCTATAAACATAAACCACATCATATCATGTCCACGCTAAGACATGTCAGTAGCTTGCTCCACACTGTGACCAAGTCCAAACTCCTCATTTTTGGCTTTTAGAGCCTTTGTGCTGCCCTCATCACACTCTGAAATGCTGTCTGTCCCTTGTCCTGGGACACGGGTAACCCCACTGGAATATAAGCTTGATGAGGAATATAAGCTTGATGAGTCCTTGTCTGTCTTATGCACCTTTCCACTTTCAGTGGTCAAAAACTTGTCATGCCCTATTAGGGAACATGGGAAAGATCTAGTTTCTCCAGTGTCCTGTGAAGCTTCCTAGCACCCTGAAATGATTTTATGCCACCTGAAGCCTAGGAAAAATCGATACAGTCATTGAGGGAAGGAAATGAACTAATTCTGTGTTGCTCTCTGGTGTCTACTGGCCAACACCCCTGGCAGTGCATGTGACCTTGGCAGAAACTCAAGGCATGGATTTAGGAAAATGCAAAAGATGTCGCCTTGGCTTTAGGAACTACAAATTACCTCTTGGACTTCTGTCACACCCAAGCTGGGGCAGAGCACAGGAGCTCTTTCAGGGACACATCATTATAGAGGGTCTCTTAGCTTTAAATGTCACTGACTCACAAGCATGAAACCACATATGTCCTAAAAAGCTTTTATGTTCCCACCTACACAGCCAGGTGCAAGATTCTCCTGAAGGAACTGTGTTGAATATTGTCATCACAGCATCCAGCAACATTAACTATCACACCACAACATGGAAGAAAAGGAGATAGTCACCAAAGCCCCTGTTTTCTGGCTTTTACTCTCCAATGATTAGCCAAGTTCCCTGGGAAACCTATGTTTGCAAACTGCTCTCATAATTCCAGGAATTTTTCTGGAGTTACTCAGTGGCCAACTCTTCTACAATAAACACTGAGCATGGAGAAACTCTCCTCTTCACGTTTGAATGTTAAGATAGGCCTTGGCTGCCACCACTCTACATTCTGAGGTGTGTCTGAACCAGTCTTTAGATTTCAGCAGGTTTGCTTAAATGGGACACAGTTGTTAAGAACTCTACTCTGTGGTTTCCTAGAATTCACAATAGCAGCCACTCCTTTGCTGAGCAATGCAGAGATTAATGCAATTTTAGGGACTACGACTATGATTAAATATAACACATTATTGATATAATTATATAATTTTTATTATCAAGAATACATTTTTTTAATATAATTAGAGCTCACTGGAGTACATTATTCTGAAAGTCATTACAAACACACACTGAGGAGTGCCTGAGTGTCTCAGTTGGTTAAGTGTCTTCCTTCAGCTCAGGTCATGGTCTTAGGGTCCTGGGATTAAGCCCTGCATTAGACTCCTTGCTCAGCAGGGAGTCTGCTTCTCCCTCTCCCTCTGCTGCCCCTCACCACCCCTCCCCTGACCCGCAGCTTATACACTTGCTCTCTATCTCTCTGATTCTTTCTCAAATAAATATTTTTTAAAATATTTTATTTATTTATTTGACACAGAGAGAGAGAGAGAGATCACAAGCAGGCAGAGAGGCCGGTAGAGAGAGAAGGGGAAGCAGGTTCCCTGCTGAGCAGAGAGCCCGATGCAGGGCTTGATCCCAGGACCCTGAGATCACGACCTGAAGGCAGAGCCTTAACCCACTGATCCAGAGCGCCCCTAATTTTTCTTTTTTTTTTTTTTTTTTAAGACACTCTGAAAGATCACAGGCACGAAGTTCTAAAAATTTCTGTGTTGAGACAGGACACAGCTTGATGTGGGCAGGAATGCCACCATTAGACTGCAGTGTTTCTTTTTGAAAGCTTGGCTTCTGAGTGTGCTGGACTGGATTAGCATATCCAATTCTTCACTCCCCTTTGCCACACCCTTTGCCGTCTTTGCAAAACTGTCTTGTGAGCAGAGCCTATTTCCCTACCTCACTGACATTGAGTTTGGCCATGTGACTTGCTTTGACCAATGGGAAGGGAACAAACGTGAAGTCCTAAGAGTACTCACTGCCAGACTAAGGGAATGCCCCATGTGGCCACTGGCCTTTCAGAGTGGCCTGGGAAGTTCAGGTGGAACAGACTGAGCACTAACAGGAACCTGGGATCCAGGTCAGTCTGGCCAAGCCCAGACTTAAATCAGTTAAACCCAGTCAACCTGAAGAACTGGGAACAAGAGAATAAATGCTACTTGCTGCCAGCCCCTGGGTTTTTGAGGTTGTCTGTAACGCAGAAAAATCTAACGGATAACTAGAGCAAGGACTGATATGCTTTTTGAAATCCCACGGAGCATGCAGAGCCCTCAGGAGTGGTTTTTATTCTTATCTAGATCTTTGCCATTTTTGGAATATGGTTTCACCTTTTGACTGTCTCTCCAGGGTAAAAAATATCATATACTTAATAAATTGTGCATACCAGTTCAAAGAACTCAAAGAGGCATGGGAATTGGTTCGAGAGGAATCCTGGAATAAGGAAAAGACAACAGGTTTTGGAGTCAAACCTACCAGACATTGCGTCTTCCCACGAGAACTGCAATCTGTGTGAGCACAGCATCTTCCTTCCTTCTTTCTTTCTTCCCTTCCTTTCTTCCTTTTTAAGAGCTTGTTCCTAAGTAATCTCTACACCCAGTGTGGGCACTCAAATGCACAACCCCAAGAGCAAGAGTCATGCACTCCTCCAATTGAGCCAGCCAGGCGCCCCAGCACAGTACATTTCTATTCTTCAGTGTCCACACCTGTAATGTGGGGATAAGGCTACCTTCTTGTAGTGAAGATTAAATAGGATAAGTCACATGCTCTTTGCTCCTCCCAGGTCTTCTTATTTAGGTCCCTCCCCCTACATTACCTTATTTACTTAAAGACGTGCGAAAGCTGAAAGGTGAAAGGAAGCCTAAAGGCACACAGGAATGCTATTCAGCGACGGAGCCCTGGAAAACCAGCTGGGACCACCAGGCTCTTCTTCTTTTTTTATAAGATTTAATTTATTCATTTGATAGAGAGAGCAGAGCAGGGGTAGGGGAGAGGGAGAGGAAGCCGACACCCCACTGAGCAGGGAGCCTGATGAGGGGCTGGATTCCAGGACCCTGGGATCATGATTTGAGCCAAAGGCAGATGCTTAACCAACTGAGCCACCCAGGTGTCCCAATGTCAGGTTCTTTAACAGGCACCGAAATCATTACCTCAAGTGAAGGTGTGATCTTTTTTCAAGATCTGATAAGGTCTCACTGTTTGTCCTGAGAACCTAGAAATGGATGTACATTACCTCCCCCCCCCACCCCGAATCCCTTCCTGGTACTAGAAAATATAATTGTTTGGTAAGAGAAGAGAGGTGTAGAAGAACAGGTTTTCACAAAATGACTCCATTTATGGCTAAACCTCTGAGTGAATAGTACCATACTGACTAATGTATCAACCTCCAAAAGAAGCTTACCAATTAGATTCCTGGAATCACTACACTCTGGACTTTACAACATCCCAGCAATATGATAAATACATGTCTGTAACAAAACTAAAATGAATTTGGAGTGGCCTGAGCAACTGACACCAATTCACTGCCTATAGGACCTCTCTGTATTCTATCTGGAATATCCCCATCCTTGGGTTTTGGATTTCTAAGTTCTACCCAAACATAAGATACCGCTCCCGAAAATGCCCTGAGAGATGTAATTGGAAGTGATGCATGTACCATTTCCCTCAAACAGAGAGAAGCTGGCTCATTCCTCTTAACCGCAGTGAGGGACTTGGGGGGATAGTAAGTGTTTGAGGGATGATAGGAGAATGAAGAGACCAAATAGCCACAGAACTGTAAAGCAGGAAAACTGCATTTTAAAATGCAAATTTCCCACAATGCTCATCATTGTCAGTCTTAATAATGAATGGCAGTATTTCAGAAACCATGAGCTCTAGGAGGCTAAGTTTGTGGTAGAATAATGAAATCCTAGAAGGGCATATTTCTCATCAAAAATCAATTTGTTCTCCTGCTTGAATTGTAGTAAGCAGACACAAGGTAGTATGAAGTCGTAATGTGCCATAAAAACCTGCCAGGACCAGGAAAGAGGTTTAGGATGTGCTTTTAGTGGGAATAAATATCCATTTAAGCATATATGTTGAAGATTTATTTTGACGGATCTCTGTAGAAAGTTGGAACTTTTGTGTACACTCAGAGGTATTCCTGAGAGAAAACTAAAGTCGATGTTTGTACAGTATTTTATTTATGTGACATCTGACATTTTTTTTTCTTCTTAAAAAGTAGAATGGCATTCGTGCATGTTCAGAGCTTAAAAGCTGTCACTCCCTCCTCATAAGCCATAGGCTGAACAAACTGAAAAAATCAACAACTTCTCTTAGATCTGTCAGAGAAGAGAAGTCCCAGGGCCAGCAGTGCTGCCCCAAACTAGAGGTGAACACAGAACCACAACTTCACGGAACAGAAACCCCTGAACAGAAAGCTCCACAGGAACCAGCACCAGGGAAGGAAAACCTAAACTGTAATTGAGGAATTGGTGGAACTTGAAGTAGACAAGGCTGAAAGTTGAAAACTCCAGAGGGGCCTAGTCTTAGGGTGTCCCCCACCCCAGTCCTGTAAGTTTTATCTGCAGAAGATCCATCAGGTTCTCAGAATGAATAATAAGGTGAATATAAAGAAAAACTCCCTCATGCTACCTGCATGGGGGATTGTTGTGGGGCGGGGGAGAGGAACTATTTTGAAATAAGCCACTCTGTTCTGGACAATGCACATCTTCAGGAGGAAATGTGTTACCAGAACCTAACCTGCTGGGGACAGGGCCATATTCTATATCCAGCCGGCTCTAGCCTTACATTCATGCAGGGGAAGGAAAACACCCAACTCCAGCCCAAGTGGGTCATCCTAGCTCACCTGTGTGGGGAGAAACAAAATGAGAAGCACCTGTGATATCCACCGTTCAAAGGCCCAGGCTCAGGAGTGACTGAGACTTAAGCAGAGGGCCATAGCCTGCCTCTCCTCCCCTGCGCCTCCCCATCACATTACCAATGGCCTGTTTGCTATAGTTCCATTTACCAAGCACATTGTGTTCAGCTACCATGAAAAAAAAATACAAAGCATACTAAACGGCCTTAAACAGCTCGAAGAGACAGTGCAAGCATCAGAACCAGATTCAGATATGGCAGAGGAGTTGGAATGAATCATATGCTCAGTATTCTAATGGATAAAGCACGCAGTATACACAAGCAGACGAGCAGTATATGGAGAGGGACATAAATTCTAGGGAAGATGCCTGGGTGGCTTGGTGGATTAAAGCCTCTTCCTTCAGCTCTGGTCATGATCCCAGGGTCCTGGGATTGAGCCCCACATCGGGCTCTCTGCTCAGCTAGGAGTCTGCTTCTCCCCCTCTCTCTCTGCCTCCCTCTCTGACTACTTGTGATCTCTGTCAAATAAATAAATAAAATCTTAAAAAAAATAAAAAGAAAGAAAGAAAGATAGAAATTCTAGGGAAGAATAAAAAAATGCTGGAGATCAAAATCCTTGTAACAGAAATGAAGAATACCTTTGATGGGCTCATTAGTAGAGTAGACCCAGCTGAAGAAAGTGCCTCTGCACTTGAGGATGTAGAAAATTGGGAAGTCAACAGAAATTTCCAAAATGGAAAAACAAAAAGGCCCGAAGAAAACAAATCAGAATATCCAAGAACAGTGGGACAAAACTACATATGAATACTAGGAATACCAAAAGAGGGCATCTGGGAAATCTCCGTACCTTCCAGTCACCTGTGTTGTGAATCTGAAATTGCTCTAAAAAATAATCAATAAAAGAAAAAAATAAAATTAAATGAACCAAACCACTCTCAGATTTGTCAGAGGAGCATTTCCAGCTGCTATTTCTGACATATTGTCCAAGAGACAGCTTACCCACCAGTGACTTCAGTGTTCTTTTGGAATTCTAAATTCAAAGCCCAGTGTAGGAATGATATTGAGGCAATTCCTGTGTGACAGCATGTAAAATTCCCACTCTGTCAAGCATGGAGTCCCGGGAATTACTAAAGAATGCTTTATTAGAGGCAACACTCTTCTTTGTGTGATAATGTAATGATAGCATTAAAACCACCGAGCACTTTTCATGAACATGAGGAATTCATTTCAGCACTTCCCACTGCACTTCCTATCACAGTTATGCACGGGCACATTTCTTGTATGATTATATACAATAATAAATATTGTATTTTCATGGAAAAAAAGTGTAGAATGGACTACTGCTACACGCAACATGGGTGAATCCCCCAAACAATACTTTGAACAAAAGAAGTCAGACACAAATGTGTATATTCGGCCCAGATTCCACTGATAGGAAGCCCAAGAACCAGCAAAACTGAACTGTTATAAATCAGAAGGACAGTTGTTTAAGGAGGCTGGGAGTGACTGAAATGGGTCATGATGGAACTTTCTAGGGTGACAGAAATGTTCTACATCTTGACCCAGGAATTGGTTACACAGGGATAGATATACATTTGTTCAAATCTTCTCCCTTTGACTCAGGAGAATTCCAAATGGTCTGGGTGCTCAAGTGTCCGTGCTGACTGCCTTTATGAATGCCTAGTGCTCACCCAAGGTGCACCAGCAAATAAAGTTTGAGAAGGGGATTCCTGCTTGTCTGATCTGTCTGCAGCAGATCTAGTGGTGATAATCACCCTCAAAATACTTAATATTTTTGTAATACAAAAAGATAGAGAAAAGAATGGTTAAGAGAGAAACATTTCCCAGCAGCAGATGGGAATACAGGGAGAACAGAAGGTGAGAAAAGTCAGTGGGGGAGCCGTGGTGGCAATGGAAGAGGGGTGTCCAGCAATACTGCAGAGTCTGGCTAAGGGGGTGGGCAGGTAGAGACAGAAGATGAGTGACCTCTGCCCTGGGGGAAACCAAGTGAAGCAGGCTAACGTGTTCACAATGGACCATTTTGCAGGGTTAGAAACAGCGCATCAAGAACCAGAATCAATGCCATCTTGACCTGTTTCTTAAGCTTCACAATGCCCCTCTATATTATACCAGAATAACTAGTAGGAACCATGAAAACCCAAAGAACCTTGGGTTTCTCTTTAGAGATAAGAAGGACATCAGGAATTGCAGAGATCTGATCTCCTGATCTAGTGAAGCAAGAGAGAAAGCCTGACATAGACTATTCCCAGGCAATTTTGAGAGAAAAAAGAAGAGGATGGTGGAGTAATCCATATAGACTGATTTAAAATAGAAAATGAGAGCATTAGCAGTCATATGTGGCCATGACAATTCATCCTTTGCTCACTGCCCCCCAAAGTAAATAATGATTCATAAATCCTTCCAAAGAGGTTCTATTACTGTTTCTCGATTATATCATTGGGTAGAAAATTATTTTAAATGTTTTTTGGTCATCAAAGGAGCCATCTCATAAAGAGATGTCTAGAAAGGGGGGGAAGAAATTCAAGGGGTAGCAATGGTTTGGTAGTCACCCTAATGTCACTGATTCAATTTTCTTCTCATTAAGGGCAGAAATAGCCTATATCTGAATTTATTTCTGCCTAGTCACCTATTTCTTTAATGCCTGTCAGTTCCTCAGTACCCATGTGCTTGTTTATACCCAAATTAAACTGCACTCATTGGTATGCTGCTGCCTTGTAAATATTAGCTTTTTAAAAGATGCCCACTTTCTCCAATCTGGGCCATACAGCAAGAATCTGAGAGCAAGCTACTGCTGATTTTCTTTCTGGAACCATAGTATTTATGAATGTGCTGCTTTCAGTTAACACTGAGTTTAAGCAACACCATGCACAATATTCATAGCTCAGAGTCTTTCTCTCTCTAGTATGTATGCATGTATGTATACATATATAAAAATATTATATGTAAAGTATATAATGCATACATACTGTGTTGCTAAACGTAAACACAATGTGACATTTACTTTATCTTAGCTTTTATTATCCAGACTGAAAGGACTTCGGACAGCTTCTGCCTTGTATTTAAGAAACACATGGGAGTGCCTGGGTGGCTCAGTTGTTTAAATGTCTGCCTTTGGCTCAGGTCATTACCCTAGGGTTCTGAGATCAAGCCCTGCATTGTACCCTATGGGCCTCCCTGCTCAGTGGGGAGCCTGCTTCTCCCTCTCCCTCTGCCCCTCCCCCTGCTTGTGCATTCTCTCTTTCTCTTTCTCTCATGAATAAATAAAATCTTTAAAAAAAAAAAAAAAAAAAAAGGAAAGAAAGAAACACATAAGTCATTCAGCCACTTCCAGAGTTGTAGATACCAAGGTCTCAGACACTAACCTGGTCGGCTACTATAAACACAGACCCCAGCTATGCAGACACATAACGGCATATGTACTTGAGCCCAAACCATAATGCTTATAAGATGTAACTTGTATTTCTTGTAGTATATTATATATATATTATATATAATATATATAAATATTTCTTGTAATATAACTTGTATTGTAAATGCAACTTGTATTTCTGTTCTCTTACAGATGATTTTTTTAGTAGTGCACTAGCCAAATGGGAACTACAGCATTGCCATTTATCAACTTAAGCATTTTATAATTAAATATTAAATACTTATTTATAATTAAATATTAAATACTTATCTTCCTTACTTTCAAAGAATGCTGTGGTCAAGGGAAGGGTAACTGTCAGGATCCTGACAGAGAACAGTTTCTTGAGATGGTTTACATAAAAAGATTTGATGAAAGGACCACTTGCAGAGACATGGCAAGGTTAAAAGACAAGGGAGATACACTGGGGCACTAAGACACCAACAGCCCAGGAAACCAGCCAACACCCTGAGGGCAAATAGTGGAAACACTGTCACCATAGCCCCAGTGAAAGAAAGGGCTTCCCAGTGAACCAGTAATGCAGGGGCATAGCTACTGCCAAAAACATGAGCCAAAGTGGGAGGGCAAGGGTAGGGGGAGTGAGGAGTGGAAATTTGTCTGGGTTGGGGGAGAGGGAGCTGGGTTAAGAATTATCTTGATCATTTGCTGCCATCTTTCCATTCTGCTATTTAAACCATCCCTCCCCTCCCCTATCAGCGGAACCCAAACAAAGATTAGGCAGCAAGGAAGCTAAGGTAGGCTTGTATAGAGTAGGACGGAGAAGGGGTGGGGGGTGGGGCGGCAAATACAGAACAGCGAAAGGAAAAGGGAGTTGTGCTATTAGAAATCATAACCCTCATGAAAGTTAATCCACTGGCTTATCGCTGCTGAAGTGTTAATGACCTAAGATGTAACTCCAAAGATAGGGCAACGCGTAGAAATGACACATAATAGCAGGTTTTGTCAGGGAGGCAGGAAGAACTGGTAAAATGTAACTATCCTTAAGAGCCACAGGCCCAGGAACTCAAGTACACAGGTGGAAATCGGTGTATTCCAGATCATGCCAACATTTGCCCAGTTTTAAGAGGGGCTCAGCTCTCAATTAGGAGGCAAGCTGGTTTCTAATAGAGTTCATCTGAAGTTTCTGTTCTTCAATCTTACTTGTTTCTCAAGCTTATTATTAACAAGTTTGTATTCATGGTCCATAAATAGGCACTGCATAGAATTTCCTTCCTTGAGGCTTGTGGCAACCAAGACCTTTACAGGATTAGCAAAATTCTGGATTCTTCGGGGCTTAATCACATTCTATTCTACCTTAAAATTTCCTTCAGAAAATTTCTTTTTCTACAAGTTAATTTTAATGTTGTATCTTGTTTGCTATTGATTATTTTCAAACATTCTAGCTACAAAAATTGGTCTTTAAAACACTATCTAGGTGTTTATGTGCATTGTGTTTATCATATAAAGAGCTTTTCTAATAACCAAGGGCCATTTTAACAGCCAGTAGGTGTTGATGAATTTAATCAAACACCATTCAAGGGCATCAAACACTTGTCTGACATGTTCAAATCAGGAAAAGCAGCTGGCATGGGAAATAAGAACTATTTTCTAGGTTTCTCTTAAATAAGAGGCACTCAGCTTTCATCTCAATATGTTCTAAAGGCTAATGTACCCAGCAGAGCTAATAGTACAAATAGAATATACAACACATCTGCAAACACTTTCCAAAGTGCATTGCTTTAAAAAAAGAAAGAAAGAAAGACAGAAAAAAACAACAAAGAAACTAACAAAAACATGTCAGAGTAAAAAGAGAATCTAGTACTTAACAAGTACCCCCTGAAAAAGCTATGTCATGTTAGATACCTAGCAAAGGGAGGGCCATACTCGTGGTGACCACATTGTCCTCGCCAAGTCCTTGTCAAGAGAAAACTGTCTCTCAGGTGTCAGGAAGGATTTTTGACAGTTAATCTAATTTTCCTTTCAGGACTAGGGATCCCAGCATCTTCAAGAAGGAAGTCTACAGTAGTCTATTGATATGCTCAATTTTCTGCCACACATGTGATATGCCTGTTTGACATCAGCACGGCCTGCAGTACTCACCTCTTTTCTATCGATTCACCTGCTAACCTTGACTGGGGAGTCTTAGACGACAGGTTGGTCGTGCAACAGGAGAAGGCCATTTTGACTAGAGACAACTTGCATTCCTGAATGACAGCCACCTTGCACCCAAACTGGTCGGCAAACTACAAAGTCTCTTGAATCTGTTTCCAAGAAAGAGCCATTTTCCCTCCTCTGCACAGGCTTAATTTGGGAATTAGAGAAAACACTGCTGTAAAATGGCCAGCTTCCTTATTGACTGTGACATTTGCAAGCTGTCCCACTCTGTCACTTTTTCATTGATGCCAGGCACTGTGCTAGGGTCTCTGGTGAATGAGAGAGAATTTCTAGCCTCAGAGAACTTGATAAAGGGGGAACAAGATACATGGACACATGCATGCACACATTCATTTACATACCATGGCCGGTAATATTCAGCTCTACCCACCTTCCCCTGGCCCGCCTACTCATCACTTGCATTTTTGGTGGGCAGTGCTAGATAAGCCTATGAGTTCCTATTTTATGCCTCTGCATCTTTCTGACTCAGGGCTTTCTCTGGTCCCTGGAGGGGGCAAGAGGGTGCTTAGCTGAATAAATCAGGCCTAATGGAAAGTTAATGTTTCTGGAGACAGTCCTTACCCAATGAGTATTGGGTGCACAAACTAATTTCCTTGACCCTCAGTGACACAATTATTCAGCATGATCCATATGGTTTCTTAGAAGGTCCCTGTGTTGGTTTCCTACTGCTGCTGAAAAAAATTACCATAAACTTAGTGACTTAAAACAACACACATTTATTATCTCACAGTTCTTGAGGCCAAAAGTCCAAAATAAATTTCATTGAGCTAATGTCAAGTGATAGCAGAACTGCATTTCTTCTGGAGGTTCTACGATGATTCTATTTCCTTGTTTTCTCCAGTTTTCAGAGACTGCCTGGATTGCTTGGCTCCCAGCCTTCCTTGGCCATTCCTCACATCACTGTGACATCTGATTTCCATTGTCACATTTCCGTCCCTCGCTATGCTTCTGTTGTCACACTGCCTTCTTTAACTGTGACCCTTCTGTTTTCTTTTTATAAGGACCCTTGTGATGATACTGGCCCCACCAGAATAATCAGAAAAATTTCCTATCTCATCTGAAAGACCCTTTTGCTATATAAGGCAATACATTTCAAGTTCTAGGGACTAGCATGAGGACCTCTTTGTGGGGCCATAATTCAGCCAATCACAGCCTCCAATAAAAATTAACCTCACTTGCCTACAGCAGGAAGTCATTCATTAAGGTCCCTTTGCTGGCTTTCTTTCCCTTCTGTCTTACTTTTTATTCCCCAACCTGTGTTTGTGGGGTTACTTCTCAAATTTCTCTCATCCAAATCCTTCTTTCAAATGAAAAGACTCACTCAGGCCCAGCAAGTTATTTAAGAGGTATCCAAAGGCAGAATCAGATAAATAAACAAAAGGACCTAAAGATCTATAGAAATTCAAGATAGGGTGTGATTCTTCCAGGTGCTATAGAGAGAAAGAAGGGTTTAAGGTAGACTTCAAGGAATGAGCATATTGCTTATAGTCAAATGAGTAATTTGGGTTTTCCCTCCCTTTCTTCTTAAGTATATGTATCAGAGATAGTTTCCCACCAAGAAAAATCCCTCCATCTTGAAATCAAGCACTTGTCAAAACTCTTTCAACTTCCCAAGTAGAGGCATATGACCCAGATTTTTCTCAGACCTGAAAACATACATTTTATCTGCAGAACTCTAAAACTGGAGAAATATGTTGCAGGGAGGTCTTGCCGATTTTCCTCCTCTGATACTGACGTAGGCTCCAGTGATCCTGTTTAATGAATATGTACTGGGGGTCAAATGCAGCCAAACACTACCCTCCTAGCTGAGGGAGATACCACAATCCGGATGCAACAACTCCACTCTGCTCAAGGAGTTCACAAACTTATAGTGGAAGCAAAACAGGAACACAGTTTTAAAACTGGTAAACAATATTATATGTTTTCAAAGAAAGGCCACACGACCAACCTTTTTGCCATCACAGAGGGCGATATTATGTGGAAAGTAGACACGATTATCGCCGACTGAATAGCACAGTAATTCCAAAGATCCGGACTTTGGGAAGAAGGCTAAGAAATACCTTAACTCATTTATTTCATTCTTGTTTTCCTGTGGTGTGTACAGAAGAGTGATATATCATAAAAGTCTATGTCTAAAGTAAATACAAAAGTACTCTTTTGGTAAGTTTAAAATACATATTTTAAGGGATACTAAGACATGATATCATAGCTGAATATTTCTCAAATTAAAGGGGTGTCTTGTAATTATTAGAACTTTGGATTCCACAAAATATAGTATTATGAAATGCCAAATCAGTCCCAAATATAGATGTATCATCCCTTTCCTGCAATTCTATGGAAGATATTCTTGGTCACGAGCATTTTGCTTGACCCTCAACCCTGAGCAGTAGAATATTTACGGCAGAATAGAGGTGGTCCCTCTCCTTCTCTCCTCAACTTGTGTTCTCCTCCGTTTCCTGTTTTATGACATGGCTGCCTCAGAGAAGACAGTAAAGAGCATTTTTCTTTATGATTTTGGAGGGCATGCGGAGTCTGAAAGCTGGAAGTAGAAAGTCGGGCTGACCGAGAGTCTTGGGACTGAAGGTTTTCTGCCTCAGGGGCCTCGGAAGGTTGGCCAGCAGCCTGCCAACCTGCTAGCTGCCACCGGAGCCAGTCTCCAAGGGTTTCACAGATACCTGGGTGAGAACTCCTCCCTGAACTCCCTGTGAGTCACAGCACCTGCTGGTAGCAACAGCAGACACTTCCCCTGGGCAGGCGGGTGGCAGGTGGCCAGGGTCTCTCCCCAGGGGCATGAGGGTCGTATGACAGTGGGCATGGCTAATGGAGAGTCAGAGGTTGTAGAGGAAACATTTAGGGACAGCAAATGCTGCGAACCACAGTTTTGTTTTTTCCCCTCCATAAGTTGCATTACTTTTTCTTCCATTAGGATAGAGATTTCCTGAGCACTCACATGCCTTTCTCTTGGAAAAGAATTGGTCCCCACACTTCATTCCTCATCAAAAGAAAGCTTATCATAGCATGGATGCCATGGGTGGTGGTGGTGGTGGGGGTTTCAACTTTCAAAAGTTCTTAGAGATCCATCTTCTATTAAAAGCCAGAGAGAAGTAGCTGGATATGTGCAAGTGAGGAGGGCAGAGAGGCTACGCTGCCTCCTGGTACAACAGTAATTGCCTGGGACTGTGGGGCAGACAGACGCCTTACACGGCAGGGCTTCCAGGTAAGACGGCACTGAGCCAAGATGTAGGTCTCAATGAATTCCAGGCTGGGTCTGCTTACCCAAGAGAAGAGACAGTTCTTCCTTGTACAAAAGAACCTAAATTGCCAAACCTTAGACCTACAGGATGGCCTCTGTTCTGAAAACGTTGCCTTTGTGTAAACACACATCATCTTTATCCATTCATCTAGCCCTGACGTTTGGGCTGCTTCCATATCTTGGCCATTGTAAATAATGTTGCAATAAACATAGGTGCCAACTATACCAAATTTTTAAAAAATATTAAAAGATAATATAAAAAGAAATAGAGAGTCACCTTTTCTAACTTATACCAAATCACTGTGTGGGCTGGCAGTTATCCTAGAACTGGGGTGGGGGGGTTGATTGTTTGTTTGTCTTTAATCTGTATCCCCATGAGAAGTAGTCAATTAGGGGCACCTGGGTGGCTGAGAGGGTTAAAGTCTCTGCCTTTGGCTCAGGTCATGATCCTGGGGTCTTTGGATGGAGCCCCGCATTAAGCCCTTCATCGGGCTCTCTGCTCAGCAGGGAGCCGGCTTCCCCCTCTCTCTCTGCCTGCCTCTCTGCCTACTTATGATCTCTGTCAAATAAATAAATAAAATCTCTCTAAAAAAAAAAGAAGCAGTCAATTACTGATACTGATGTATGTTAGACGAGCTGAAGGAGGAAAACAGAAAAGAAGTTCTAGGTATCAGACCACTGAATTAGCTGTTGGGAGAAGATCTCTAGTGTAAAGTGTATAAAGGATGTTTTCCATCTAGATCTGTTTGACTAAAGAACCTCAATTCAGATATCAAGAATGGGCAGGAAGGGTCGTCAGGACAACATCAAGCCTGACTCATTAAGTGAAATTTTCATCCTAAGAAATAATAAAAACAAGTCAACACAAAATAAATAAACAACAACTAACCTAGAATGAAAAAATGGAAATATGATATCTGGAAAACTAAAGCATAAAATCAACCATGACATTACTACTTATGAAAGACATGATAAAATTAATATTAACAGCTAATGTATATCGAGCTCTATGTATGTGCTCAATATATATTAAAAACTTAAAAACTGTTAAAAACTTTTCATTTCCTTATTTATTAAAATTCTCCCGAAGACACTATTTAAGACAAATAAGTTTAATTCTTATGCCCATTTTATAAGGAAATAAACTGAAGTTCACAATAACACAAATTTAGCCAAACTCAAAAGGCTAAAATATGCTTAAGCCAGGATCAAATCTGAGTAATCTAAAATTGAAAGCCACACTCTGTAACCTGAAGATACATTTCTATTATTTTATTTTTTAAAGGATAAAATCCTTTAAAAATAGATAGATATAGAAATAATAGATAAATAGATTAAATAGATAAATAAATAGATAAAATCTATCTGAGAGAGAAAGAGAGAATGAGAGGGGACGCTCAGAGGGAGAAGCAGACTCCCTGCCCAGCAGGGAGCTCTAGGTCATGCTGGACTCCATCCTGACACTCCAGGATCATGACCTGAGCCAAAGGCAGTCTCTTAACCAACTGAGCCACTCAGGCACCCTGACACATTTCTATTTTAGAAACCAAAAAGTCATGTGATAATTTGGGCTCCTTTAACTGGTAGAAATAGAAAACTATTTGTCTTTGGGAAACATGCTATTTAAAAAACATGCAGATCTAATCAATGAGCCCAAGTGGGTATCACTTGTGAAGGGAAAGGTAACCGAAGTAGAAAAAGGAAGTAAGTCAGGGAATGTTTTAAAGCTGGATGTGTTCGTATCAGCAGCGTTTGAAAGCTGAGGGAATTGACAAAGTCACCGTAGCACAACCAGTAGCTATTATTTTTGAAAATGCATGCAAGGACAGAATTCTCTCAAGCTTGGAAACAGTAAATGTAATGCTCAGCTCAGAAAATAGGACCAACGATGGCTCTGGTCACTACAAACAGCTGAAATGCAATTTGAGAATGCTGGTGTCTGGTGTCTCCAGGGGATGTCTTCCAGCAGAAGTCACTCCCTGATAGATGATAAATGAGTTAGACTCCCACCCAGCCTAATTTTAGCCCTTCTCTGACTCCTGGTGGACATATGAGAAAACTGAGGGGGAAATTGATAGCAGGCATCTGCCTACAATTCTAGCCCTTTCATTTGAAAATATTTCTTGAGCGCCTACTGCGTGCCATCATTTGTACTCTGTACCATCACACACTCTACTGAGAGAAATATTTCATTGAATAAATACCTAACGAATAGGATGTCGGAGCCAAACACAATGTGAAGATCTGTGCCGTAAGCTCCCAATACACTTGAAGGTATGGTCTTATTATTTCCATTACTGAGATGAATGAGATGAAGTCTAGAGATATTAAATAACTAGTTGAAGGCCACACATCTGGTAAATGATAGAGCTGGGTCATTTTGGGCAGACTGGACTCAGCAGTCCACATTCTTACTATACCTTTCTATTATGGGTTGGACAATTTCCTAGAGGGATGACATGATGTTTTAGGAGTATAAGGGCAAGAAAGATCTGTATCAGATTAGGGGGAAAAAGGCAGGTAATATAAGATCAAGGAAACCTCCTGGAAGAAATGCATTTACAGTAAATCTCAGAAAATAATGGGATTTAAACAAGAAATAGGAAGTAAAATTCTGCAGAGGTGATGTGAGTAAAAGCACAGGGGACCAAAAGGTCTAAGACATGGACTTCACCATAGAAAGTCTCCTTATGAGAAAGAAGATTGGGGCATAAGGTAGGAAGCACATTAGTAAAAGCAGGTACTGAAGAAATCGGAAATGGAATAAACTTGGATGATAGCAGGAGGGGAAAAGGGAAGGAAATATTCAATAGATAAGGAGAAAAAAAAACTTGAAAATGGTTGGAAACTAATTACATGTGGGAACAAGGGAAAAGAGATGGTTATAATAGACTGGGGATTTAAGCCTTAGATAATGGTATTGCCATTAATGAAAGAGAAAAAGAGCACAGGAGAAAGAAGGAAAACAATGTGATGGATTTAATTTCAGACAAAAAGAACTTAGACAACCCACTCTGTACCTGGCTTCTAGGGACCCCTCTGCTTGAGGACACACACTGGGGTCCTGCTTCCACAACAACAAGGTCATCACTTTCTTTGCACCCCTCCATAGACTGGTTCATCTTTGACTTTCCTTTTGTACTTCACTAATCTCACAAAGCACACACTTTGACTTCAAAAACATCCCTTTGGTGCTCTATGTAATCCTACACCCTTGCCTTTCCTTGTGGTCTTCTACCATATTCCTTCCTTTCTATGAATAGATTCTATCTCTCATTTCAGATCAAATATAGTTCCCATATCCTCCACTTAGACCATCCCTGATGATACCAACTAACACATGTTAACACCAGTTCTTTCCTCTTGCCTATTATATGTCTCCCAGCCAGCAGTAATCTTTTAGAGTCTTACTTTTTATTCTTTTTTATCTGCTACAGAATGTCAGAATATATGCCAGTGTTAAATACGTAGTTGTCAATCAATGGTTTTAGGGTTCATTTCTTTAATTCCTGAATATTCTTCTATATTCTAGAAACCTCTGTGAAAATGAAATGTATTGTCTAGGAATGTGGTTCAAAAACTCCTTCCCTACCTTTGGAGGCCTTGCAAAGCAACTGAAATTCCACTATTATTCACCATTTTGAACAAAGATGGTACCTCTGTTGTCAGGTGATCTTTTGAGGTCTCCTTGCGCTGTGACTACAGAGTTCTGTGACTGCACTGAGTTCCTCTTCATGTCTACAGAGTATCTGTTTTTAGAGCCAAACTTTTTCACAGACTATGCCCTAATACATCCTAAGTAATTTGAAGCAAGGTGCAAATCACTAGTTAACTGTGAAATCATCAGAGCGATCAGAATGGAACAATACCAGGATATTGGTTTCATTTGTAGTTAAGATGCCAACAAGGCTAAACACCAATTTCTTCCCACTGATTTAAATCAATTGCTCTCTTTCTTTTTCTCTCTCCCCTTTTAATTGAATGAAAGCATAGAGAAAATATCCTCTTAACATGTTCAATACCTCTCAGTACAGATACTTTCTAAGGGGGTCCTGTATCCAATTTTGTAAGATGAGGTGGATCCTCCATTTATATTCAGATTTTGGCCATTACTCCTCATTCAAATTCAGTGCAGTGGCAGAAATATTCATTACCTGCAAAGGGCACTTAGCCTCTAGTGAAGAAAAACATAAAACAAACAGGTTTATCCTGACAGTAAAAAAGAGAGAAACTGGTTTCTACTTTCTGACATACAGCCATCTAATTGGCATCCGAGTAGATGCTTGAAATCAGTTGGCCATTTCTGAACATTTTTTGAATAGTTGCCTGAGATCTCAACAACACAAAAAGCTCTAATACCACAGTCAGAAGTTTTCATAAATTAGTATGCATTCAGCCGAGAAGAGGGTATCTTCTCTTTTGCCACTGTACTCTCAGGAAGGAGGAGAGTGTCTAGGTCTTGGGACGAGAAAATAAATATTTGTAGAACGAATGAGCAAAATTCCACCTCTTGCATGTTTGACTGTGACTGCACCAATTTGAGTCAATAAATATTTGATTTATTATTCTGCTGCAAAATTCATTAACCACATGGCTGCACAATCATAAAAGACCATGCCTTGGTCAGCCCATTTACAATGAACTAGAAAGGGAACGGGGATTTGGAATAAGATAGCAAGCTAATTAACTTCTCTGAACCCCAGTTTCTTCATCTATAAAATGGGGATAGTAACATTTCCCTTGGAGAGATCATAAAGATTAACTGAGATGATGTGTACCATGTACCTGTCTCAACTGGCTCCCCCAGAAGCAGACCTTGAGACTGAGACAGGGATTTGAATGCAAGTAATTTACTTGAAGAACAAGCACAGAAACAGATAGGAGAGTGGGAAGTGGGAGACAGAAGAGAAGGAAACTGATAAAGGATGGTTGGTTATCAAACCAGTTACCATGATGGACAGTTGAGGCACAATCTGGCTGGGGAACTTTGGGAATGGTGTAGAACATACATATGAGAGGTATCTTATCTGAGGAGTGAAGGAGGTGAGAGGTATGTACCCATCAAATTTCATCATTCATGGATTGCTGGTGGCTGGTATGTGTGTGGGGGTGTTGATTCCTTCCATTCCGGCCTTTGCTGGCCCTCAGAAGATCAGATTCTAGAAGTCAGAGAATATCCCCAGAGGAAGAGGCAGGTGCCGATGGGTGGATGTCAGGCTGGTTATATGGACGATGAGTGTGGAGAAAAGGACCATGGCCGGGACAGGGGATGCATCTGCCACAGTGCCTAACTTTGCACTTGGCCCCCATCACATGTCGAATAAATAGCCGCAAATCATTAACACATCTGTGAAGACTTGCTGGGCCTCTAAGAAATACTCTTCTTCAGAAGTGAAAATTCTAATTTCAATTCTTATAGGGTCCAGGGAGACCTCAGGGTGTTCAAGAGCTTGTCTAGTCTAGCCATGAAATATACTCATTATCAGAACTAAACCTAGGGGCTCCTGGGTAGCTCAGGTCATGATCCTGGAGTCCCAGGATCGAGCCCTGCATTAGGCTTCCTGCTTAGTGGGGAGTCTGCTTCTCCTTCTGCCCCCTACCCTTTTCCTTTTTCTCTCTCCCTTTAATGAAAAAATCAAATCTTTAAAAATAATTAAAAAAGAACTAAAACTATTTACGAGGGCTGCTCACAGACTATCAAATGTCAGACAATGAATTTAAATGAATATAATTCATTTTCTACTTATAATCTCATTTTTCTTTAGCATTTCTCCAAGCCCTTGCTCTTAAGGTTTTAACAATAAGTAGCTGGAGAAAAAGTTATCTTGAAATTCTTATGACCTAAATGTAACTTAAAGGGGAAGGGATGCCAAAAAATGATGAGCACATTGTGCCAATGACATGTCCACAGGTCAAATCACATTTTCCAGAGCTTAACAATTTTGGACATTTTAACAGATGTTGATCTGGTTCATAAATACTCCAGAGTTGACTTGTTTAAGATTCAAGATGAATCATACCACCCTGTATTCTTTTCACCAAACTTTACCCCATACCAGTGGCTGTGTCCAAGTAAGATTACCAACATACTATCCGAATGAATGAGTGAATGAATGAATGAATGAATTGACTTGAATGAATGCATATAATTCCAGGGCTGAAATATTTTGGGTGCCTGCCTACTCGGTGGATCATAATTCCAGTCAAGAAGTTTAAATAGTTAAAAGCGTTCATGGTGATAGATTCAATGAATGGATGAATTAGAGAATAAATACATAAAGGCAAAGACTATATAGACCTGTCCAGACCTTCACTCTTTCTGACCAATTATATCTTGGATCAAATTTAAAACAGCCCTTCTCCACCTAATCTATTACCTAATAGTCACTCTACTAAAAAATCAGTAAAGAAGAAGGTTGAACAATTTATATACTAAATGACAAAGTATCTCTATAATTCTGTTTTATTTCCTTTATAGTACATGGAACCTAATGAAAACATGTCACTTTCCAGTCTACCTATGTCATTCCTCAATGGAGTAAAAGCGCTATGGGAGGGGCGCCTGGGTGGCTCAGTGGGTTAAGCCTCTGCCTTTGGCTCAGGTCACAATCTCAGGGTCCTGGGATTGAGCCCCACATCAGGCTCTCTGCTTAGCAGGGAGCCTGCTTCCCCTTCTCTCTCTGCCTGCCTGTCTGCCTACTTGTGATCTCTCTCTTTGTCAAATAAATAAATAAAATCTAAAAAGAAAGAAAGTGCTATGAGAGCTGGAGTCATATGTTTCTTATTTATACTGTGTCTACAGTGCCTTGGATAATGTGTGACACACAGTATGGGCTCAGTAAATATTTCTGGATGTAATAAACAAAAGAGTGGCCATCAAAGGCACCTTGACAGGGTAAAAAGAAGAGAAACCACAAAAGATGAGGTGGGCAATTGGAAGTACTTGTGGGTGCAGGTGAATGTGATAGATAATGTTTCATGTGAGGTCTTCAGATATTGATAATATGATCATCTACTCTTGTTCAGGACCAGCCTGGTGTCCACCCCTCTTCTGGATGTGTCCTGTTTTCTCATGTCTCACCAGCCAAGAGAAAAGCTTTAAATATTACCCCGCCTGCTGGTATATTACAGACAACCCTGGTGAGAACCTCCCCTCAAGTTGCCCAAGAGGAATGTGCATCCACCTGTTCTTAGACTTATCAGAGAAATTTCTAGCTCTTTAAGAAACTCATGCAAAGATTGTCAAGCACTTTTCTGACACCTGGCTAGAACCTCACTAAAGCCCCATCATCTGAAGGCACTTAGCACAGACAAAAATATGGCCAAAACACCACTTCTACCCTGCCTGGATACCCTTCAGGGGTATGTATTAAGATGTCTTGTTTCCGTGTTAAAAGTCAAAGTCAGGGGGTGCCTGTGTGGCTCAGTGGGTTAAGCCTCTGCCTTGGGCCCAGGTCATGATCTCAGGGTCCTGGGATCAAGCCCTGCATTGGCCTCTCTGCTCAGCAGGGAGCCTGCTTGCCCTTCTCTCTCTCTGCCTGCCTCTCTGCCTACTTGTGATCTCTCTCTGTGTCAAATAAATAAATAAAAATATTTAAAAATTTTAAAAAAAGTCAAAGCCAATTCTCAAGATATGATATATAAGGCCAGTAAATATATCTATCTGTATTATGTAGATAGATATGCTATATAAGGTTAGCAATATATTAGCATCTACACTTTAAATATTTAATAAAAGAAGGTCCCATGGTTCTTATGAGGGGACTTCATCCTAAGGTGTTTCAAAAAATATATATATAATTATGGCAAGTCTCATTCACCTCAGTTGTCTTTATAATTCTCATTATGGAGTATAAAAAAGGGCTGTACACCCCCCAAAAATGGGGGAAAGGAATATCAAGAAAAGGAAAAAGTAGTTACTAGCTTCCAATGGTAAATATGCTGAGGGTTGAAAGGGAGTCAAAGAATCAAATCAAGTCTCTCTCCACTGAGAGATAATGGTTTATGGGAGTGTCAGTCTTAACCAGTGCTTATAGAGCATTTAACATAAGCCATTCATACTTCTAGGCATTTGGGATACAGTTATGACTAAGACATGTACCCTGCCCTCAAGCAGCCCAAGTGAAAAATACACTTTTCAAGAAGAGCAATAATGAAGATAGAAACAAAGACAGCCTGAGGCAGAGTGATCAATTTTCAGGAATGGTAAAAAAGGTGATAAGACGAATTTTTGAAAGATTATTAGTGGCTGAAAGGTACATAAGGGACAGAGAGAGAGTGCATTTTTCAGAAAAGCAGGACAATTATGATGAGTTCAGGACTGGAAGAAAACCACAGTAAAACAATAAAAAAATGATGTGATTATGTTCATTTTTTTTTAACATACTCAGAATGGAATAAAGCAAAGCAGAAGAGTTTTAGAAAGAAGTAGGAGATTCTAGAAATGGTAGACCTATGATTTAAATATATCACTGGCATCTATTTTTTCTCTGAAGATATTTGACAAATCAGTAAAGAAGAGAGGTTGGATAGTTCATTTGGTAAGTGCCCTAAACAAAGAGGGAAATTCAATTCTATATATAAATGTAGCAATGCGCCACATACTTTTCTTCATATCCCCATCCACTCCTACGTCTGAGTATCTGAGTAAATGTTCTCTGTGGATGACTTGTCTTTCAAGAGAGGAACAGCCAAGAGGAATAAACCAAGCACCAACAAGCTATGTGGGGTGGCTGTATCATCAAGGAATATCAGTTGATGAGTAGCAAAAGTGCCTTATTAAATGACTAAAATTAAAAAAAAAGAAGATTCCATTTTTCTTGAGAGGAAAAGGATTTTCTCAAGTGGAGGGAATAAGAACAAGGAGATTAATAACAAGGCAAGTTTGGCATGAACTCTCCATTAAGTTTAGCTGTTCTTAAATGTATTTTTTTTTTAAAGATTATTTATTTATTTATTTGACAGAGAGAAATCACAAGTAGATGGAGAGGCAGGCAGAGAGAGAGAGAGGGAAGCAGGCTCTCTGCTGAGCAGGGAGCCCGATGTGGGACTCGATCCCAGGACTCTGAGATCACGACCTGAGCCGAAGGCAGCGGCTTAACCCACTGAGCCACCCAGGCACCCTTG
>NC_081563.1:100324658-100552594 GCF_022355385.1 Mustela nigripes
GAGCCCGATGTGGGACTCGATCCCAGGACTCTGAGATCACGACCTGAGCCGAAGGCAGCGGCTTAACCCACTGAGCCACCCAGGCACCCTTAAATGTATTTTTTAAAGTAAACTTTGTTTTTTAGAGCAGTTTTAAATGAATTTTTTAAAATTAATGAGTCTCTGTGCTGTCCTTTCCTAGAATAAGTTCAATCAAATGATTCACACAGTCTAAGCCAGGAATGGCAAGTATTTGGATCTTGCAGACCGAGTCTCTCCTTCTCTGGCAGATATCACTAATTGAAAACCATACCCTTTTGCTCTGAACCCATACTTGGACTTAGAATCCTTTTCAGCAAAGCTCAATAAGCAGCCATTCTTCTCCACTGGCATTGACACATGAGATACACAGCATATCGGCCACCAGTGGTTGTGCCAAAGATTCCTGACCCACTCATTACTCATAAGCTCGGAAGGGATGATGGGATTATTTCAAGAGTTTTGGGGGAAAAAAGTTTTGTAAATCCACAGGTATATCAAGCCTTTCCATTAGCATGAATAGTATGCTTCACACATGAATAGGTTACTACTTTAAAAACGTACACATTCATCTTGGAACACTGAAAAAATAAAATTAAATTTTAAAAATGTTTGCATTCATTGTAATTATAAGATACCAAAAAATTGCAAAACATTCCAGAATTCATAGTTGTCAAGTTATTGTAGCATTGAGATCTGTGACCTTTATTTTGACATTATAAAAAAAGTCCTTTTATTGGATAAATTTGGGAGTCACTGGCTCTTGGTGATTTCTGCCACACACCATCAATGTTCATCGTGTGAAAGCTGCCCAAAATAGCAATTATAGCACCCATAAGGCAGACATAAGTCTCATAAAAACAGAATTGTGACACAAACTTATTCAACTCTAGTCAGTCAGTAAATATTGTTCTCTTTTTTATGAAACTTTAGGTCAAATAAAAGTTAAGCGGGTTTCAAACCAACAAACACACCGAAACATCAGTGGAACCAAAATACTTCTTTTGTATTTAAAATAACAGAATTATCATAACATCTTTATCCAACTATCATAGTAATAACACTTTCTTTTCCTACCCTACAAATTTTCTTTTGAGAGTTATGGACGTGGGGTCATGACATGTCTCGAAAACTAAACATGCTATACAGATGTAAGGGGTTTTCATCACTTCTGATTACAGATTATTTGGGATTACCTTACAGTAAAAACATCATTTTGAAATATATTCCTTTGGAGTAATTAAGTTTTGGTGGTCTCTACTTCTTAGAAAAGACCGAACACTCTGAGAGCTTGCATTATTATTAGATATCCCAAAGGCAGTCATAAAATATCTGTGAATGTGTACACTGTCCATACGAAATCATACCTTCACATTCACAAGCATTCTCTCCAATAATTTTCCAAGAGTAAATTTCACATCACCTAGATGGTTTCTAAGGGGAAACTCTTTGGAACAGATCCAAAATTGGCAAGAAGGAAACTCCATCTGGAAACTAGATTTTATGTAGCTCTTATAGACATATCATTTTCACCTAGCAGGATCCCAACATAATTTGAGGGGTGTCTGTGATTTTGATTTTTCATAGAGTAATAGAAAAAAAAAGCCACCAGTTGTGAGTATACTCAATAAAAGATGTAAATAAGTTGATCTCATTCTAGTACTAAAAAATATATATATATATATATATATATTTTTTTTTTTTTACACAGCAAGTTTACTCAAAGAGGTCTAGAGCTTGGCTGCTTTCACGTAGAAAAGGCTTCATTGGGGGGTGCCTGGGTGGCTCAGTGGTTTAGGCCTCTGCCTTTGGCTCAGGTCATGGTCTCAGGGTCCTGGGAATCAAGCCCCACATCGGGCTCTCTGCTCAGCAGGGAGCCTGCTTCCCCCGTCTCTCTCTGCCTGCCTCTCTGCCTACTTGTGATCTCTCTCTGTCAAATAAACAAATAAAATCTTAAAAAATAAAAATTAAAAAAAAAAAAAAAAGAAAAGGCTTCATTGGGGCACCTGGTTGCCTCAGTGGGTTAAAGCCTCTGCCTGCAGCTCAGGTCATGATCCCAGGATACTGGGATCGAGCCCCCCATAGGGCTCTCTGCTCAGAGGGAAGTCTGCTTCTCTTCCTCTCTCTCTGCCTGCCTCTCTGCCTATTTGTGATCTCTGTCTGTCAAATAAGTAAATTTTTAAAAGTTTAAAAAAATAAAAAGGCTTCATTTATGGCTTTAATGCATAAACAAAACATACAGCAATTCAGAAAAAATTCTAAGTTTGCTGTTTGAAGCTGCCAACTTTTAAGATGGTTTTTTATGCAGCAGTAGTAGCTAGAAAGTTTGTTTGATTCTATAGCCATTAACTGAGGGCCAACTGGCTGGAAAGACTGGGTTATACATAGTGGGGAGATTTGCAAAACTAATAATAAAAATAAGCGTTATTTCCCTTAAGCTTCAAATGATCATACACTTTGTTAAAGATAGGTATTGTTATCCCTGCATTAAAATAAAACAACAGGCCACAGGAGGGTTAATCAAACTATAATAGTCTAGCAAGTATGGACAAGAGAGCCCAGAACAAGGCTCTCTGATGACACAGTGCTGTGTCTTGCCTTCCCAGAGGGAACAGTCTGGTAGAGGAGAAAAAAAAATGTAATATATAACTCTATTATTAAGGAGAAAATCATGAATGTGCAAAGAAAAATACAATCAAAATTTATTTTTTAAAAAAGATTATGTTTATTTGAGAGAGAGTGAGCTAGAGAGAGAGCATGAGCAGGCAGAAAGGTAGAGGGAGAGGGAGAAGCAGACTCCCTGTTGAGCAGGCAGCCCCACAACTTGGGCTCAACCCCAGGACCCTAGGATCATGACCTGAGCCAAAGGCAGACCGGTAAGACACTGAGCCACCCAAAAGCTCCATAAACAAAGTTTATTGACACACAGAGCAGGGAGAACTTATTTCTGGCTGGAGTAGGAAGAGACAACTTCAATCAGATAGGTAGACAATGATACCTTACTCCATTCCTCTAGAGTAACTCCATCATGGAGGAGAACATCTTTGGCACCTTTAGCACGAATCTAATGCAAAAATACATTATGGAGAAAGTTAAAGGAAGCTATCAGTAGAAAAGAAGGGTGAGGTTTTCTTGTTCATCACGTCTGCATCTTCCTTCAATCCCCCATCATAGGCAGACAGTTTGCTCTGGAACACACAGCTCATTTTGAAAATCATTGATTTGGTGGACAGGATCAACAATCATATGTAAATTTCAGAAAGTCCTCAGCAATTGGAGAGAAATGCAAATTCATTCTTTTGAGTGCTATGTCGGTCAGGATAGAGCCTGACGAAGAGTAAACACTAGCTATTTTAACCAAAAATCCAACAGAGGGATTGGTTAAACAGGTTTTGGAGGACCTAAAGGTTAGATATGCACATCAAGCAGGAAGCAGCTACCATTCAAAGGGCTAGTGGACAAAGGGAACACCTTCTGGTTATTAGAACTTGGGAGCTTGGAGGAGTGCCCCTGCAGAGCAGACGTCTCAACCTTGAGGAACAGCACTGCTCATTTGGCTCTGGAAGCTCAGGAGCTTGCAAGGGGCAAACCCACGGAAAGGTCTGAAGGGTGGCAGGACTAATTGCCCCTAAATATGCTACTTTGCCATGATGATTATCCTGAGCAAAGGGCACTTCCACAAATAGCAGGTGTAATAAGGGCATTCTTTTTTTTTTTTTAAGATTTTATTTATTTATTTGACAAAGAGAGATCACAAGTAGGCAAAGAGGCAGGCAGAGAGACAAAGGAGGAAGCAGGCTCTCCGTGGAGCAGAGAGCCCGACGCGGGGCTTGATTCCAGGACCCTGGGATCATGACCTGAGTCAAAGGCAGAGGCTTTAACCCACTGAGCCACCCAGGCACTCCTAAAAAGAGCATTCTACTCTCCCCTTTTCCTCCTGAAAATGGGAGATGAAGATTGCCATGTTAAAGATGCTTCCCTGTACCAGAAGAAAAGAGGCACCCTTCAACAAGGAGTCAAAGCTGAGAGAATTCTGCACCAAATGACTCGTTAAAAGAATTCTTATCTTCCTTCAGTCTCTTTTAGTTACTTTTCCACACCTGCCTCTCTCTGTTCAACTTAATATGCAAGTACTTGGGTTTTGCCACTTCTCTGGGTCTTCATTTCCTTATGAGGGCTCCTGTGTCATGTAGAACTAATATAAATTGTGTGCTTTTTCTCCTGTTCTCTCTCTCTCTTTTTAAAAGATTTTATTTATTTATTTGTCAGAGAGAGAGGGTATAAGCAGGGGGAGTGGCAGGCAGAGGGAGAAGCAGACTCCCCACTGAGCAGGGAGCCTGACGAGGGGCTCAATCCAAAAACCCTGGGATCACGACCTGAGCCCAAAGCAGACACTAACTGGTGGAGCCACCCAGGCGCCCCTCCTCTTGATCTGTCTTATAGCAGTTTAATGCTCAGGCCCCACTGAAAAGTCCTGCAGGGTAGAATTAAGATCTTGCCTTCTCTACAGGCGCCGCTGTTTCTCAGGAGAAGTCACAGACTCAGTTCCGAGGTGCCAGGGAATAGGGAGTTTGGGCTGAGCGACACCGGCCAGGTAAATGGTGTTGCTGGTGATAGCAACAGGAGGAACAAGCAGCAGATAGGAAGAAGTACAGATACTGAAAAGCAATGTGCAACCCTGTACCCCCTTCCTCTGCCCTATATTACCTTGCTCATATATCCCTCCCAAAAGGTTATGCCCTCCAATTGGGAACCAAAGAAGCATCCACCCAAAGGAGCTCTTCTATTGGAGAAGCAAAATGGAAAACAAACCATCCAGTCAGATGTGGTTCTAGACTCTCTAATATCAGTCCAACTGGCCATAGAAAGAGACTACTTTCTAAGTAGGCAGTTAGAGCATAGAATCCTTATAGCTCAAAAGTATGAATTCCATTTCCAGTATTGCCCACTTCCTATGATCAAGTCCCTCCACACATAAGAACAACTGTGCCATGCTATCCCTTGGCTGATAGCAAACATTAAGATCTATCATGTGGCAACATTAACCTCTTTTGTAAGACATGGTACTGTCAGAGATTTGAAAAGGTGAAAAAAATGTATTTTATAATAAGTGAGGTGCAATATATCTTCACAATCAGATAGCCCAATGGCAAGATCCATGACTTGTTTATATTGTTTTCTCTTTGACCTCAATAACTTGGTATGTAGATTCACAGCCAGTTTGTGGAATTAAATTAAATTTAGTAAGATACTTTGATTAAAGGAGAGATACAGGGGCACCTGAGTGGCTCAGTGGGTTAAGCCTCTGCCTTCAGCTCAGGGCATGATCTCAGGGTCCTGGGATCGAGCCCCGCATTGGTCTCTCTGCTCATCGGGGAGACTGCTTCCCCACCCCTCTCTCTCTGCCTGCCTCTCTGCCTACTTGTAATCTCCATCTGTCAAATAAATAAATAAAATCTTAAAAAAAAAAAAAAAGGAGAGATACAATACAAAGCGAATCATTCAGGAAGAGATCATACACATTGCCCTCTAATATTTGCATAGCTTTCAACGGCACTGTTTTCTTCTGATTTTTGAGGTAAATGCAGTAGGAATTGTCAACCCTATTTTAAATTTGAGGAAAACTGGGCTCTGAAACATTAAAATGATGTTCCCAGGAACACATGACCAGTAAACTGTAGAGTCAGTCAGTCTTGGCAAATGGTGAATGTGTGCTGTGGTCCCAGGGGGAGTAACACCAAACACTCCAGCGTGGCCAAGCCAGGAACTAGAGAATTAATCAAATCAAGAAACAGTTTGCCTCCTCTCTCTGTCTCTCTCTCTCTCCCTCTAGAACAGTCATTACATCCTGTACTGTTAAGACCCTGAACATCTTTAAAGAGGAACCAAAAGAGTTAAAAGAAAAAATGCTCCAAGTGGTTAAGATTGATAAAACGGGTATTGCTTTGTTATGCTTCTTTGATTTATAGATATAAAGAATAAGTAAAATACTCAGAAAGGGAAGTGTTTGTTTTCTGTTTATTTATGGGCTTGAATGAGACCTCCATGTTCAATTTAAGAAAGAGGAAATGCATGCATTTCAGGAAAATTCCTTAAAATTCTTCTTCATAGAATTTGTTTTTATCAAGATTGAAAATCAAATGAATTCTAAAATCAGTAAGGGGAAAAATATGTTTTATTCTTCAATTTTGCTTCTCTATAAAACTGATGATTTTAGTTTTGTATGTAAATTTCACAATTGCCTCTATGCTATTGTGTTTCTTTGGTTTTAATTTAAAAATATATCATGGACATTCTTCCATGTCAATATGCATACATATGACTCATTGTTTGTTTGTTTGTTTTCCATAAAAAACCCTACTATGTATGCTGTATAATTTATGCATTTCATTACCCATAGAAATTCAGATTTTAACCATTACTAACAAAGTTGCAGTAACAATCCTTATACCAATATTCTTAAGTAATGATATTTCTATTTCCATAAGAAAGATTCCCCAAAGTGGGATTACTGATTTAAAGGGATATGCAAATTTCAAATTTTAGAAGCTACCTGCATGATATAATACTGCTAATTTCTCCATATCTTTGCTAGCATCCATCTTTCTTTCTTTCTTTCTTTCTTTCTTTCTTTCTTTCGGCCAGTCAAGTGCATGGAAAATAAAATTACGTTTTATTTTGGTTTTTGTTTTCCTGATAACTGCAGATCCTTCCATATGTCTACTGGTCATTCATATTTCCTTTGTTATCACCTTTCTATTTATGTCCTTTGTCCATTTTTCTATAAACTGCTTATATTTTTTCTAAGAGTTTCTCACATACTAGAATGTTAACCCTCTAATTGTCAAGTATGTTGTTTTTCTCCCATTTGCCATATTTTAGTCAATTCTAATATCCATCCAAAATCTTCCTATTCACATAATTATACAAGTATTACCCTAAAATTTATTCCAATATTTTTTAGATGGAGGATTTTAATGCACATGTACTTAATTTTTCTGCTTTAATATGGGATAGACTTACTTCTCATGATTTATCACATATATATCAACATAGTTCATTAAGTCATTATTTTTGGAACACTCTGAACTCACATTGTTTCCAACTATACATTAAGTGCATTCATGAACTCCCTACTCAGTGAGGGGAACTGTTTGATGCATTGAGGCTGCTTTATAACATTAATTAAAGGAGGCCATGGAATACTGGGATGTTGTTTCTGGTAAACTGCTCTCAACAATTTTGAACTTGTTTTAGAAGGTACACAAAAACCTTAGAAGCTGGAGCCTTTAATTTTGGAATTATGAAACACAGAGTAGGTTTTTAATAATGAAAGAAATAAAACAAATAAATAATGACAACAAATGCTTCCCTAATGGACATAATGGATCTTCATAATGGAAAAAATAAATTGAGTATCAGACATTTGCCAAAATATTTTTGAACATTGTGGGAAGCCATCTTTACAACTAGAAAAATAATATAACAGACACATAAAGTTTCTTTGGATGATAATGTTGTACAATTTGGGACTATCTGGGTTGCAAGTGATAAATAAACTAACTCAAACTTGCAAAGTTTTCTATTGACTTACATAACTAAAAAGTTCGAGAGTTGCCTCACTTTGGGAATGGCTCAGCTCAGGGATCCTTATGATATCATCTGAAAGCAGGTCCTTTTCATCTCTGGGATTTTCTTTCATCTTTGCTGGCATCACTCTTGGTTTCAAATAGTAGTATAATGACTGCGAGCAACTACAAGTCTGTATTCCCACAGGTTTGATTTCAGCAGAAATGATAGTGGTGACTCTTCTGGTACCTCCCCAAAACTTACCATTCTACTAGGACCAGTGATCATGTGCCCATGCCTGAATCAACCTCTGTAGCATCCTGCCAACTCCCCTTCCTAGATAAGTCAGTATGTCCTATCTTAGGTTATAAACTATACCCATGTGGCTAGAGCTGGAAACCAATGAGAACTATTTGGACTAAGTGTAGAGGTGTGACCTCAAAAAATTAAAAAAAAAAAAAAGAAAGAAAGAAAAAATGGTGTACTGCTATGTCTTATCTGAAGAAATAAGAAGAAATGCTAAAACACTGAAACAAAAACATCTATTATATGGATCATCTTTGTAGCCTAATGATAACCTAAAAGTCTTGCTGTATAAGCTTCCAGTAAATGGAAACTATGCAGAAAATGAGTAAGAAGTCACCAGGTGAGACAGAGCCTCTCTCACCTTCTATTCTGCTTCCCATTCCCCTTCCCCAGCTTTTTTTTTTTTTTTAAGATTTTATTTATTTATTTGATAGAGATCACAAGTAGGCAGAGAGATGGGAGCAAGGGGACCAGATTCCCTGCTGAGCAGAGAGCTGGATGCAGGGCTTGATCCCAGGACCCTGGGATCATGACCTGAGCGGAAGGCAGAGGCTTAACCCACTGAGCCACCTAGGCACCCCTCCCCTTCCCCAGCTTCTTACACTGTTGTTTAAAACTCGGCAGGCAGCTATCATCCTTGCCAGTTTAGAGAATCAAGACTAAAAATTGTCTTGGATAATTACTAAATAATGATCAGAATGGAGAGCGTTTAGCTTCATTGCAAGATCAAGGAAACTTCTATAAAAGGACAGTTGGGGGGAGAGGCTGATATTAATATAACAGGTGTTAAGAAGCTGCTTCAGATGTTGAATATGCAGTACAGAGCCTCTAGCCTCCTTCTTCTGCTCTAAATGTCTTCACCTTGGATAATTACGTCCTTCCTGCAAATGAGCATCCATAATAACTCCACACTCTAATGGGGTGAGCAGGGAGGGGGGATGCACAGTGGATAAAAATGACTTGGAAAGATAGTAGTGACAATGTGTAGACCATAATGAAAAAGAAATTACAGATAAGAGATTTTATTCACTCTCTACAAATTCTCATCACTGGAAAAAAAGGCTAGTTGCCCAACTTTAAATTTTAGCAATGGTTTTGAGATATTGTACCCTCAAGAAATGTTTATCCCTTGATCTCATAAGACCTGCAAATTGCCTACTGATACTATTTTATCTTCCATGCTTCTGACCAAGTAGGCTCTGGGCAGCTCCAAGAACCTCCTGGAATGTCTGTATTTGGTTCACAAGTGAGAGTTCCACTTTCCCTTCAAGATGATGGCAGACAGAAATTGGACCTCTGCCAAAGGATCTAGGACTCCTCAGTGTGTATCCAGCATGCATCATTGAGGGGCTGAAAGTGAAAGGCCGGGAGCAGGTGATGGAGTATTGCTCTGCACTGGACTAATGCTAATCTCCTTCAGCCTGGCTCAGATCTGCCAAGCTCCTGGTACACAAGGAGGCAGGGACTCAGGAAATATTTGTGGAACTCTGAAAGAACTAAATGAATATCATCAATATCAGTCTTGTCATAGCATGCAGTGGACACCTATTCAATAAATGGCACAATCGTTTTTTAACAGCTCATCACCTTTATCTCTTCAGAAGAATCTTTATTTTTATTTTTATTTATTTATTTATTTTTAAGATTTTATTTATTTATTCAACAGACAGAGATCACAAGTAGGCAGAGAGGTAGGCAGAGAGAGAGGAGGAAGCAGGCTCCCCGCTGAGCAGAGAGCCTGATGCAGGGCTCGATCCCAGGACCCTGAGATCATGACCTGAGCTGAAGGCACAGGCCTAACCCATTGAGCCACCCAGGCGCCCCTGAATCTTTATTTTTATAATCTTACTATTATTCTCTGATCCAATGTTAAACAAGTCTATAAGAATATTGGTGTTCATTGGGTACAGTTTAATTCTAAACCCATGTTTTTATCCCTGATGATGATTTTTTTGTTGTTTTTTGTTTGTTTGTTTGTTTGTTTTTTGTTTATACTGCAGTAGCTCCATGAAAACAAAGTTACCCTTGGGAAATCCAAACATCTTCCCAAGTTTGATCATGAAAATGAGGCTCTGGTGTAATTATTATTACTCAGGACCTTCTATGAAAAGGAAGGCAGAATACATTTCCTTTTTATGAGTTAGTTTCTATACGATTTGTCTGAATGCTGTGGTCATCCTTGGTCTGCCAGGAACTGGTTTCTGAAAACACATGGATTCTCTATTACCCAAATTGTCTTTGGAAATGCTCAGAATGGTTGAAATCAAGCCCTGTGTGGCAGGTTTCAGCTTTTACAGCCCAAATTTCTTTTTATTGGTGGAAATAGTTGGAAAAATATAACTTGAGAATTAAGGGTTTAGAAAATAGAACTAAACAATGTCTGCATTTACTATGGAAGGATCTTTGTGAATCAGATGTGGCATTAAGCACTTAGGTATATTTTTTCATTTAATGCAGAGCAGGTCTATTAGATTATATTCTATTATCTCCATTTTACAGAGGAGGAGAAACCACAGCTTATAGAGATCAAATAATTAGAGCAAGAGATAGGATATGAATCCTGGTCTAAGCAACTTCAAAGGCCTGAATTGTCATAGGACAGCAGACACCTCCTAGGACCTGAAACTTATTTAAACTTCAACTAAAGCATGTCTTTTTTTTTTTTTTTTAAAGATTTTATTTATTATTTATTTGACAGAGATCACAAGTAGGCAGGGAGGCAGGCAGAGAGAGAGGGGGAAGCAGGCTCCCTGCTGAGCAGAGAGCCCGATGTGGGGCTAGATCCCAGGACCCTGGGATCATGACCTGAGCCGAAAGGCAGAGGCTTTAACCTACTGAGCCACCTAGGTGCCTCTCAACTAAAGCATGTCTTAAAGTGGACAAATAATGGGCAATTAATTCAAAGCATTAGCCATAAGATACAAGTGACCAAATAAGAAATTCCTACAATAAAAATAAAGGACTATGTCAACAAATTTTCCACTAACATTAAAATAGTTGAATCATATTCTGGCTGTGGTCATCAGAGTTATAAGAGTAATGCTTAGATAAAACTGCATTTCAAAGAAGTGAATGGGACTGTTGATTCCCCAAATAGGCAAAACCAGCTGCTTCTTCATTTCAATCTGAAATATTTTAGTTAATCCATATTTGGGGACCTTATTACGTGAAACAAATTTGTAACATTGCAAGATTATGCTAGGTATAAATAGGTATCAAGTAGGTATCAGAAAGAATATGGAGATGATGGTCAATTCAGTATGTTGAGTTGGACAGCAAAAGGTTTTATGGACTTTTCATGTCCATCATTGCATAGTTCGAGTTTCTCAGAATAGAAATATCTTATATGCAGAATAGTAGGCCAAAAATCCTTGTCAAATTCTAAATCATCTAGTAAAATCAGAAGTAACAGAAAAATTAATTTGAGCATTAGAATGTCAGACTATATACAGTAACTACAAGACAACCATAATTATTTTAATTAATCCTTCCATCCAACCCAAAGGATGTCCAAAAGTCTGATTTTTTTTTAAAGAAAAGGAATAATGAATTCCATTCTCCTTCTACAGTTTTAGTTTTTGCAGGTGCTAGCTTATCTGTCCAAGACCAAGACAAAATGAAGTGGTATGATGTCAGTTGCACACTATAAAAACTGAGAGCTAAAGATAAAACTATAAAGTCTATGGTAGGCAAGCATACTTCACTTCTACCAGCCTAGTAGATCTCAGCCCTGGATACACATTAAAATCCTCCAAGAGACTGAACAAAATCTGATGCCCAGGTCATATACAAGATCAGTTCAAATCAGAATTTCTAGGGTTAGGATGGAGGCAATGGCATTTTTTAAAGTTTTCTTGGGTGATTCCAAAAGGCAGCCACGGTTGAAAAATCATTGTACTAGGGAACATGCGGAAAGGAGAGACCAGTATCAGACCTTTCTCTGGGCTGTTTCTAGGCTTCATGCAAATTAACTAAACCCAGCAGTAAGAATCTGTAGCCTTGCTTAAAAACTCAGTTCAGGTCAACCTGAATTTCCCTACCTACTGACACAAAGACCATACATAACCCTGCCCTCAGAGAGTTTGTTCTCAGTTGCAGGATGTGATTCGTAACTACAAATAACTGATTGTGATGAAATTCAATGAGAGCATTACTTGTATCCTCAAACTGCAAACCACAATGATAACACAAAAGAAAGATACATTCCTGGAGGTAATGGTCAGCAAAAGAGATATCCCAAAGCACTCTCATGGAAGAGAAAATGTCTAGGGAAACGTATTCCCAAGGGCAGGAAACGTAAACGAAGACCCAGAAGTATAGAAACAGGAGATATATTTTAGGAAGAGCTGGAACATGGGTAATGTAAGGATAGTTGGATCATATAGTTCTGGAAGATACTGTTTCAGATGCCGAAAGATTCCTGTGATCCTCAGTATCTGATTCTAGGATTCTAGTTGTCCCAGCAATAACTTTCAGACAACATAATTATCACTTAATACACATAGTTCTCCAAAAGGGGATGGTTAAAAGCACAGATTTGTAGAGATACCCTGCTGCAAGCAACCTGATGAGGTCAAACAGAACTATCCCTCAGGCTTGTCTTGGTATCCATTAAGCTCATAAAAGAGAGATTTCACAAAGCAGAAAGCTCATTTTTAGTTTATAGATTTATGAAAGGAGCCAGTGTGACTGGTGAAAACGTCAATCAATTCTTGTCTTAAAAAAGTGAGCTGAGGGGCGTCTGGGTGGCTCAGTGGGTTAAAGCCTCTGCCTTAGGCTCAGGTCATGATCCCAGGGTCCTGGGATCGAGCCCCGCATCAGGCTATCTGCTCAGCAGGGAGCCTGCTTCCTCCTCTCTCTCTCTGCCTGCCTCTCCGCCTACTTGTGATCTCTGTCAAATAAATAAATAAAATCTTAAAAAAAAAAAAGAAAAAAAAAGAAGTGAGCTGAAATGAGAGGACAGTTATCCTCTAGAACATTGTAACCCACGTAGGAAAACTGAGCAGGGAGGTTACAGTAGAATGAAAAACTGATAATGAAAGAAAATCTGCAGTAAAAGCTTAATTAATTCTTCTTCAAAGTATGCATCAAATTTCACAATTATAACTTCATAGGCTGCCTCTATAAAAAGATTTTGACAGGCCTGACAGTTATTTGCTCAAAGCCATATGATATTTCACAAGCAGAATTCTTAAATACAAAGTCTTCAGTATTTTGTATAAGGATTGCTTTGCACATTTCATGGTAAGTGCAGTCACCCAAGGGTATGTACATAAATCACACATCTGAAGGGCCCTGATGGTTTCATTTATCACTTGTTGAATGTTCTGGGTCGCTCAGATGTTAGAGATACTTTTACTCCTGCCCCTGATTACCTATACCTAATAAAACAGTGACAACTCATAAATCACTCTCCAAAATCAATGGACAAGCTGCCACCAACTGGAATCTCCATTAAATTGATGACAGAGAAGTAGGACCAATATGTACACTCATTATCTACATCTCGGCTGACATTGCTAGTTTGGAAGGAGTGGTTCTGTTGAATGGGTCCACTGTTGACTGGCAGAATATTTCTTTACTGCCAGGAAGCCCAGGGTCTCAGAAAATACTCAAGAGGAAAACCTCTAAACATCATAAAGATGCAATTCTTGCTGTTGGCTATGGTCTCTGCATGAGCTTGAGATCAGTCCTTAGCTGTTCTGAGTTTCCTCATCAATGAGAATAACAGAGATTACACCACAGATTATTTTGGACATTAAATGGATTACTATAAATAAAGCAACTGACAGACTAGCAGGCAGAAGTTACAAGGTTAGTGCAATAACTATCTACCATCACTGTTATTCTTCAGTTCCTCTCCATGACAGGTCACTTGTACAGTTCAAAGCATTTCCTTGAAAGAACCTGCCCTGGAATGTTGGGCTGCTTCTCATGGAATTCCAAAAAGAAATGTTAAGAATATTTGTATACATGAAAAAGTGCTCAACATCACTCGGCATCAGGGAAATACAAATCAAAACCACAATGTGATACCACCACACACCAGTCAGAATGGCTAAAATTAACAAGTCAGGAAACGACAGATGTTGGCGAGGATGCAGAGAAGGGAGAACCCTCCTACACTGTTGGCGGGGATGCAAGCTGGTACAGCCATTCTGGAAAACAGTATGGAGATTCCTCAAAAAGTTGAAAATAGGGGTGCCCAGGTGGCTCAGTCCTTAAGCATCTGCCTTCAGCTCAAGTCATGATCCCAGGGTCCTGGGATCAAGCCCTGCATCAGGCTCCCTGCTCAGCAAGAAGCCTGCTTCTTCCTCTACCATTCCCTCTGCTTGTGTTCCCTCTCTCACTGCCTCTCTCTCTCTTTCTCTCTCTGTCAAATAAATAAATAGATCTTAAAAAAAAAATGTTGAAAATAGAGCTACCCTGCAACCCAGTAATCACACTACTGGGTATATACCCTAAAGATACAAATGTAGTGATCCAAAGGGGTACATGCACCCCAATGTTTATAGCAGCAATGTCCACAATAGCCAAATTATGGCAAGAGCCTAGATGTCCATCAGCAGATGAATGGATAAAGATGTGGTATATATACACAATGGAATACTACACTGCCATCAAAAAAACACCCCAAATCTTGCCATTTGCAATGATGTGGATGGAACTAGAGGGTATTCTGCTAAGTGAAATAAGTCAATCAGAGAAAGATAATTATTATATGATCTCGCTGATATGAGGAGTTTGAGAAACAAGACAGAGGATCATAGGGGAAGGGAGGGAAAGATGAAACAAGATGAAACCAGAGAGGGAGACAACAAACTGAGGGTTGCTGAGGGTTGCTGATGGGGAGGGCATGGGAGGGATGTGATGGCTGGGTGATGGATGTTGGGGAGGTTATGTATAATGCTGAGTGCTGTGAACTGTGTAAGACTGATGAATCACACAGCTGTACACCTGAAACAAATAATATATTATATGTTAATTTAAAAAAGAATATTTGTGATAAATACACATGCATAGATATATGTGTGTGTGTATAAATGTATATATATACATATAACTGTGCTCATATATATGTAAATATACCTAATATATATATATATGAATAGACAAAATCATATCTGATGGGTAAATAAGACTTAAAAAGAGAGAGAAGATCTTCATAACAACCCATCAATTTTCCTAACCTAAAAGATCTAGAAAAACGTGGAGCCCTGTGACTAACAGTTGCATACTGGATGTGTGTGTGTACATGCATGCACACATGTGAGCTGAAGGAGGAGGAGACCACATTTGTTAGAGAGAGGACAGACAGATAGGGCAATGTTAAGGCAGGATGCTTACAACCTACAACTTAGAATGCTTTAAAAACTGTTATAATGCTGTGTTCTTATTAAAGACACGGCTGAACAAACATGATTAATTAAGGCACACAAAAATAATTTAAAAACTTTGGTTGTATCTGTGTGTCAGTTGAAAACATCATCTAAAGCTCACAGTCTCTACTGGCAATTGGCTAGGGACACACCTTCCCAACTGTTCAGCTTTCTCCAGAAACGCACAATTCATTCTTTTTTTAAAAGATTTTATTTATGTATTTGAGAGAGAGAGAGAGAGAAAGCACAAGCAGGAGGAGAGGCAGAGGGAGACAGAAAGGGAATCAGGTTCTCTGCTGAGTAGGAAGCCCAATGTGGGGCTCAAGCCCAGGACCCTAGACCATGACCTGACCGGAAGGCAGACACTTAACCGACTGAGCTACACAGGTACTCCCTCCTCCCACAATTCATTTTCAAGGCGGAGTAATGGTGTGGTACATAAAGCTGGGATTGTGCAGACACCACGGGTCAGTGTTAGAATAGTCAATGGCTTCAGTCTAATATCCAGATTTCAGCACAACCATCACTGTTGCACACGGATTTCCCATTCTTATATCTTCAAGCCCCTCAGCTGATGAAAAAACTAGAGTCTGGGATACACCCAGAAAAAGAGAATGTGGATTCTTCAGACCAAATGTTTGCTGCAGACTTGAGAACTGATAAATGCATACTAGGGTCACAATGATATATACTGCCTCAGACACCATGAACCTTTTTAGAACAGAAGAATGTTTCCCTGAGTACTGTTCTCTAACATGGAGAAGTAAGGACTGCTTTCAGATTCACTTCTGAAAAAACAGGCTAAGTTTTTATCCCCACCTCTGCCCTTTCCTTAGTTAGCCAGCTAACCTCCCCTCAGCTGTACGGTGGAAACAATTGTACTGACCTATTAAGATTGTTGTGAAGATTCAAATAGCACATAATACATCAGGCACAATTAGAAGTATCCAAAAAATAGGAACCAATATTATTATTGACTTAAAGGTGCACCTCAATTCAGGGAGTGCATAATTTTAATCTAAATTGAAAAATCCAGCATGATTTTAATGAAAGTATTTTTATGTTTTTAGGAACAAACCAAAATAATTGAATGTTAGGAATGGCTAAATTAGTTATACTTCCTGGTAAAATTTTATTGAGAAAGGTGGAGGGAATGAGGGGGAGAGATTAAAATAATGACTCCATGATTCAGTGAGCACTGGAATCTTTAGGTTGCTGGGATTAGGTTTAGGAAAGTATTTTGTCTTTCTCAGAGAGAGAGTGAGGGGAAAATAGCAACTCATGTACATACTTTCAGATATATACTTTCCCCCCTGCAAAACAGAACAAAACAAAACAAAACATTAATCATCAGGAGAATGTCAAATTATGTACCTCTGAGGAAAAACTAAAGCATATGTCTTAGATACTGTGTTCATGTTTGGCTTCTATACGACTTTGGACAAGGCACTGATACCCTCAGTCTAGTGCTAGGAAATGCTTTGCTATATTTTGGACCTCAGAGAGCCTCCATTTTTAAAATTAACTTGAGTTAATAAGTAGAATCTGTAATCCTAAATATATAGGGGAAAAGTGTCTTTCTGAGTTAGTACTAGAGATAAGTTATAAATGCAACATTTTCACTATATGTATATGCAGTCTAAGAGAGGGGGAGAGGAAAATTTAGAGACAATGTTACACGATTCTATTGTCTGGAAAAAAGATCATTTTTTTCTCCAGGAAATAAAGCATTCCAGTACCTACCCATAAGACCCCAGCCCCGATTTTACCAAAGCCTACGGCACAGCTGTGAATACCACTGCCCACAGTTAGAAGAAGTAGGGGTAAACTTGATTTAGAAAAGAGACGACATTATTTCTCTTGTTTGATTTGATTCAGCTACATACCACCTCTTGAGGATTTCAGCAGAGACATGAGAGAACAGAAGACTCTAACTTCGATAGATACCTAACATCACAGGCATCCCAATACACAGCTTGGCTGTCTTTCATAAAGAGCACTTGTCTCCAAATATGATTTCCTCTTCTGCTATACTGCTCTGGCAGGGAAGCAAACCTGGCTTATTATTATTTTTTTTTAATTTCATTTTTATTAGTATCTTCTTAACTGTCAGCATCTACCTCTTAGGATCTTCCCGCCATCTGGTGATTTCCTATGCACTGAGGACCATTTGTTAGAATTATATCTAAAATAAGAGTGATTAGGCCCTGAGTAAGGGCCCAAAAAGCTTTCCCATGGGTAAAACTTAACGAACTTTATTACCAGGACTGGGCATATTTGTGAAGACAATTTTTTTTTAAGCTAGCAAAAGTGATACATTTTTATTATAAATATATCAATAATCCCTTTAGGTGTGAAAGGTCTAAAGACACCTGTTAAAGACAGAGATTCCAAACTAAAAAATAAAGGCTCAGCTGATGAGGGAGCAGGAGGCTGGCTGAGGACAAAGCAAAAGCTGGCGCCTTGCACCCCCTTCTCCATCTGCTCCCCCTCAGTCCTAAGTGTAGCATCCCTCAGGCAGCCCTGACTGCCCTGAACAATAAGCATATAGTTAACTTGCAGAGCTCACAGTCCTGCTAGACAGGAGTCTCCCTTGGCTTACAAATGTACTAAATCTAACTAACAAAGACGATTGATAGCAGGATTGTGACATCCCACCAAAAAGTCTCCCAACTATCTTAATGTTAATGGCTGGTCTAAAGACAACATTGATCAAGCCACAAGGGCAAGGCCTCCCGTAGCCCTCCTCGGACATCCTGGCACCTTGTAGGCCCTCTTTAGCATATGAAAACTCCATTGAAACCTTCCTTCCCCTCACCTTCCCCCAACCGCAGGGTACATAACCTGCCATCCCTCACAAACCGGGGTAGCAGCTCTTCCTGCCCACGGATCCTGTCCCCGTGCTTTAATAAACCACCATTTTGCACCAAAGATGTCTCAAGAATTCCTTCTTGGTCATCGGCTCTGGACCTCAGCCCACCGAACCTTACCTAGGTTCTAGAACTTCATCAGAGCTATCTGAGGCTGTCCATAATAAACACATTTTATTTATTTTATTTTACTATTTATTTATTTATTTATTGTGAAGACTGTTTTTAAAGGTATTTTCAGTTTCTTGTTTATGAGACTAGAGAAAGTGGCCCAGTCAGTGAATTCTAATCAGGGAGTGGAAAGGGCGAGATGTCTGGCTACCTGGAGCTCATGGATGACAGACTATAGTATATATAGTGTATATATATATATATATATATATATATATATATATAGTATATAGCTAAGCAGCCAGCACAGAGGGACACTCCCATTCAGAGCCTCCTATAGGCCTCCACCAACTTCCAAGCTCCTCAGGGTTCTGTCGGGCCGGGCTGTCCTCACCAATCTTACACGCCACTGCCCGGGGCTGTCACCCCAGCAGGACAGAGCCCTGCTCCTTTCTCTGAAGCACTGATTGATCAGATCTCTGGTGGGCCCGGAGGAAGCCCTGATTGCATTAGCCAAGCTCTGAGATGCAGAGCTCACGGTTTGTTTATGGGTGGTGGCAGTGACAGGCAAACCGCAGTGTCCCCTTGTTCAGTCTAATGGGGTGAGTTGAAAGATTCGGCTGTCAGACCAGCGTGAGGCCTCATTTTTCTTCCCTGCCGCATAGGGTGCCCCTCGCTGCAGCTAACATTTGATTGTGATTAATTTGTCAGGGATGGTTGTACAGTGGAAATGGAGAAATGGATTGCCAATTACAGCTGGTCTTCTCTCAGCCTGCTTGGCAAACGAGGGCCCTTCTGCGGGGCTGACAGTCCCAGAACACACTGGATTTAGCTTGGGAGGGAAGGAACCCATTCTCAAGTGTGTTTTAAAGATGAGGAAAAGGTCAAAGGTGGCCCTCCCCCCCCCCTTTTTTTTTTATTTACCACCTTTCAAGAGACTTGCTGACGTGTTTTCTTGGTCTTCTTGGCGAGCACCATGGGAGGTGAAGCCACTCTGAGGTTTGCTTTTCATTCTGCTGATTTAAAATGCTTTGTACTTCTGATTTAAGTCTTAACAGCACAAATGAAAGGTGTGAAAGAGTTGTTCCAGGCTTCACAATGAAAATGCCCAAAGGGAAGTATATCTCTGACGCCCTCTGAGATGTTTAGAACATGCTAATTGTGGGCAAATGGAAAACGCATTTAGGCAAGGCATCTTTTTTTTTTTTTCCTTCTATTTCCAAAAGACAATGAACAATTTCACATTGATAGCTATGACAAAATAACTTTTGTTACTTGTTCCCTCATAGAAGAGATGACCTTTTGTAATTTTAACAATATCCCAAAGGAATGGATTAGTAAACAAGGAAATGTTTTTAGCTGCCAAGCCCGGTATGTCTCCTAATCAGATTTGCTTTCAGATGCTAAATGACACGGATGCAATAACAGTGTGCATTTGGAGAAAATCATTGACAAACTGACATCGATATTTATAATTCTAAGAAATCTCACTGAACCTCAGAAATACCTGAGTTCCAACTCCTGAAGGATGGCACTGTTAATTTATTGTCACATTAAATGATTTGCTCTATTTATGGGGGTGGAAGTATGTGAAATAGATCTTCTTTTAGTGTGGAAAAACTCATTGTCATTATTTTATAAAGAACAGATGAAAAAATGAACACAATTATTCAATAACAAGATTAAAAAATCTTCATATTTTAAAACTTTCCTAGCGTTTGTGAGATAAACAACACACATATTCATACACAAAACACAAACACATAACAAGTAATATATTTTCTATTATATATACACATATAGAATATACCTATTATATTACATACAGACATATATATACACACATACACAGAGAGAATATATCACATTATATATACCTATAAATACTATATATACCTATAAATAATAAGTAATAATAGAAAAGTATTACTTTGCAATTAACAGGTCAAAAAAAAAATAAAAACAACAGGGATTATTTGTAGAAAAAAAACAATGATTAATTAGATGCCTGTTTACAGTATGTATGTCCCCCAACTCTATTTTAAGCAGTTCACTTTTTTCTTCAAACCAGTATGCATACTAAGGTACAAGCATATATTTATATTTTTATAGTAAAATATATACTATTTCACATTCAATGACATAAGCATATAAAGCGTTTGTTATATGTATATACATACACACACATTTACCCACACATATATACTATATATGAATACTTATAAATGCATTATATAATATATAGTATATATGTGTATGATATGTAGTATATATGTATATATAAATAAATATACTATATATAATGTGTATGCATATATATAAAATATATATGTCTGTATGTACATATACATATGTGTAAATAAATGGCTTAACATATGTATGTATGTGTGTTTAAAATGTGACTTAGATCACCAAAAAAAAATGTGGGAGAACTTTTATAAGTAATCTTGAAATGGGAAGGCCTTCTTAAATTGGAAACCATGCAGAGAGAAGACTGATAAATTTGTTACATTTATAGGCTAATAAATGCAGTGAGTATTTCTGTTTTTGGAAAACTGCACAAGAAACCAAACAATGGTTTCTTCTCAAGAATGATACTGGTAATTATAGGTAGGAAGAGACAAAAAACAAACAAACAAAAACTTTATGATATTTTATAATGTTTTATTATTTTTTACCATGTGCATATATTACTTTAACAGTTAAAAACAAAGTCTTATTTACAATAGCCAAACTATGGAAGCAGCCCAAGGGTACACTGATAGATAAATGAAATAAATGGACAAAGATGATGTGTTATATATATACATATATGTACATATGTGTATGTGTATATATATGTACACACACAAAATGGAATATTACTCAGCTATAAAAAAGAAATAAAATCTTGACATTTGCAACAACATGGATGGATCCAGAAAGTATAATGCGAAGCAAAGTAAGTCAGTCAGAGAGAGACAAATACCATATGACTTCACTCATATGTGGAATTTAAGAAATAAAACAAATGAACAGAGAAAAAAAGAAAGTAAGAAAGGGAGACAAACCAAAAACAGGCTTTTTTTTTTTTTTTTTTTTTTTTGACAGAGATTGCAAGGAGGCAGAGAGAGGTGGGGGAAGCAGGCTCCCTGATGAGAAGAGAGCCCGATGCAGGGCTCGATCCCAGGCCACCCAGGCACCCCCCAAAAACAGACTTTTAGCTATAGAGAACAAACTGATGGTTACCAGAGGGGAGGTTGTGGGGGGGTGGGGTGAAATAGGAATACATTTATGATGAGCACTGATTAATGTATAGAATTGTTGAATCACTATATTGTACACCTGAAACTACTGTAACACTGTATGTTAACTATACTGGAATTAAAATAAAAAATAATAACAATAAAAAAGCACAACTTGTAAAAAATATCCTTCAATCTCCTGTTCTCTTTGGTGACATTAGTGCTATATGTGTTCAGACGTTTGAGCCATATTTTATTAAATAGGAGTCCTCTCATAGCTGGGCGGTGGTCATGACCCTTGCAGAGCATCGATTAGTAGCCAAGGCAAAGTGGGGGATATATGTGATTAATTTCAGTGCTGTGGATAGTCATTCGGCATGTTCCATTATTTGTAAGGTGACAGGGATGCCACGTGGTCCCAATCCTTTGGTAACTCAGAGTTTAGAGACTAGTGAAGATATTAGTGGGAGTGGGGATGAAAAATTAATTAATGAGTACATCTCAGGACTGGACTTTATAGATAAGTCCTAAAGTACCAAGGATCTGCCACTAGGCAGTTTGATTATCTGTTCCGAGCCATCCAGCAGTCTTACGGATGGTCCTCCAAGAGGAAAGATGACCATTTGCAGCAACATTATCCAGGGTGACTGCAAGGGGGATAAATACAAACATCAAAAAGTCTTGTTTTTTTTATAATAAGAAAATACACTTATTTGACTGTGTTGTACTATAAGAAAAGAAGGGCGGAAAATCCCTAGAATAAAATATAAGAACCCTAACTATATGTGGTTCATGTTCCAAAACTGCTATTTCCCATTTGATTATCTGTAACTTATAATTCAAATTTCAATGAGAAAATACAGGATATTGTATTTCTCTTGTCTGGACTTGCCCAAAACTGATTTAGTTTATAATGAAGGTAGAACATACCGTGCTACAAGACAATGCATGCATTCATTTAACAAGAATTTACTGACTCTAACCTGTATGAGACATGGTGTTGGGGACTGGGAAAACAGGAGTGTACAAAACCAGACACTAACACTGGTAAAATAATAACCCCACTAAACGTGAGCTGCAGCTATAATGAAAGCTGTGAAGGAGAGCTGCATAGTGCCCTAAGAACTTGTAATAAGAAGGTTTGATCTCATCAGGGAGGTCAGAGAGAGCATCCCTCCAGAGATCATGCTTGTGGTGGTTAACCAACTGAAGGAGAGGAGGTAATGGCTCTTCAGGCGGAGGGCACAAACAGTAGAACAGAGGCCTGGTAGAAAGACAGAAAGGCAACAGTGGGGCTGGGTGCAGAAAGCCAGATGAAGCCGGGCACAAGATGAGGGCAGGCAAGGGCTCCCAGATCATGTTGATAGCTTTGTCTTTATCCTGTGAAAATGTACTCAGAATTCTGGATTGAGTTCCGAGAAATACATCTTCGCTTCAGGGGACTCTCCTGCCTTCTAATCTTCCAAGCAATAGAAATGGAAGTTCTGTAACTTCACATTGCTCATGGTGAGTTCCAATCCTATAATGGGGTATTTCAAGCAAAAGGGTGGAGGATAGGGCAGCAGAGTAGAAACATAAGGGGTTCTATGGTTGGGAATTAGAAGAACATTGAGTTCATGGCCTCTTACTAATGAAAATCCTTGGGATTTTTTTGCAGCTTTAATGAGAAGTAATTGACATATAACATGGTGTGCATTTAAGAGGGACAATATACACATACCATTGTGTAAGTTTAAGATGTACAATGATTTTATAGATGTACATATTACAAAATGATTACACAGTAATGTTAGTTAACATGTCCATCATCTCACAAAGTTACAATTATGTGTGTGTGTGTGTGTGTTGTGAGAACTTTGGAAATCTACTTTTAGCAACTTTCAAATATACAGTAGAGTACTGTTAACTATAGCCATTGTGCTATATACTATATCCCCAACACTTGTTCATAGTATATTTGGAATCTGTACCCTTGACCATGTTCACCCATTTCTCCTATTCCCCACTCTCCTTCCCTGGCAAAAACCAATCTGTTTTCTATTTCTATGAGTTTGTTTGTTTTCAGTTTCCACATACAAGTGAGATCATACAGTATTTGTCTTTCTCTGTCTGACTTATTTCACTTAGCATAATGTCCTCAAAATTGAACCATGTTTTTGCAAATAGAAGGATTTTCCTTCTTTTTTTTTTTTTTTTTTTTTTTTTTTTATGGCTGAATAGTACCCTATTAATTGGGGTACTATATGGGAATAGGGGCCTATATGTCTTCCTTAGAAAAATGTCTCTTCAGATCTTCTGCCCATTTTTAATCAGATTATGTGTTTGATACTGAGGAGAGCTCTGAGATAGCTCTGGAGCTGGGAGAGGGCTGGGCTGCTAGTTGCAGAAGGAGCGGGTAGTGAAAGGGATGGGAGAAAACAACACTAAGTGGAAAGAGGAGGAACACAAAGGATGTTCCTAGGCCCAGATTGGCCTGCATATCCCAGCTCACCTTTGAACCAGTCTCTTCCTGCCATGGCTTGCCCTCCCACTTGCAGTAGCTTCTTTTCTTAATGCTCATCTCCTTCACCATCTCCTCCCACTCACTGTATTTTCTACTTCTCATGCCCATGTCTGGACAAACTGCCAAGTCTGGTAGTTTGGGATGAGGTCTATTGGGAGAAAAGCTAAACCAGGATACCACACACACAGACGCGTGCACACACACACACACTCTCTCTCTCACACACATGCGTATGCACACACACCACGTAGGTCCCAATACTGCTTTCAACATGTGCGGAGATCTAAAAAAAGGCGTTTCAAGTCAAGGCTTTTACATTTCCCAGATCTCCTGATGCATATCCCTGTTTTATCCAGCAAGGAGGCATATTTTCATTGTTTTATGAAGGATGAAAAAAGCTGATGAGTCCTCATTTCCTTCTATATATAACATGGGAAAGCAGCAACTCTGCATACTTCTTTTTTCTTTCTCACTATGGATGAGGAGATAAAATATTTGCAAAGTTGAAAAAAAAAAATGAGAGGCAGTAATTTAGGAAGCTAACCTTTCCCTATAGCAGTGCCAGCAGATCTTTCTGGCTTGCTAAGGGATTCAGAATTTGCAGAAGCTTGGAACCTCTGAGCTGCTGGTGATCGCTTTCACAGATTCTTGTAATTACATGCAAGGGCTGACATTTGTAAGGCTGGTCAAATGTCTGGCTTTTAAACTGGGGCTTTGGCAGTGTGCCAGAAGCACCATAAACCACAAGATGTGCACCTTCCTAAGGGTTAATTTTACAAGAAAACTTATTGGAGGAGGACTGTAAAATTATTTAACAGGTAATATAAAGCATTTCGTTTCAAGAAATAGATTACAATATATACTTATATTTTATACTTATATTTTAAAGTACAATGTGAGACTCCACTAAAACAAAATTTCCCCCTTGTAGAGGTTGTCTCTGGGGACCAGGAGGACAGAGACATACTAACCTTTATCTTTAAAGGGTCTTTGATGATAAAGTGAAAGAAGCACTGATATGATACAAAGAGAGACAGATGGGCAGGTACTTTCTATACAAACTCAGTCTTCACAAGTTACTGATGCTGAACCCAGTGGCCTGAGGTGGGGTCCAGAGAAAAAGGATTTAGTTATAAGAAGTTGGATAGAAGAGGAGGCAGGGTTGGGAATAGGGGCCTAGAGAGAGTATGAGAGTTAGGACCTTTATTGGTTTAAGTCTTTGGAACTCAGTTCTGGAAGAACTCCGGTTCAACTCATTTCTTTTCTTCTAATAGAAGAAGGTATATATTAATATTACTCCCACCTAGCATAGGAGAATGCATGGGACTGAGATTCAAAGAAGAGGTTAGTGAGTGGACCATCCTGGGCTGTAATCTCATATCCTCTTAATTCTCAAACTCTAATCCTTGCTTCTCTGCCCTACTGGTGGACATCTGATCTCAGTTCTTCTGTGAACTAGTTTGGTGTGGCTAAGCAAATCACTCAAAACTCTGAGTCTCATTTTTCCCAGCAGAAAAATAAGGAGTTAAGTCAAGGGTAATATCTAAAATGGCTCCCAATTCCATGACCCTATGATCTTAGAAATTTAAAAAAAAAAAAAAAAAAAGTGCAAGTTTCTTGATTTTGGGGGTTGGGGAAGCAAGCATTGGGCAAATGGCAGAGTAACTGTTATCTATTTTTCTAGATTTCCTAGAGAAGAACAGTATGCTGTCTTATAACATGGGACTCTGCTTTTGAAGCCACAATTAACTACAATTACTTTGTCTCTCTTTCCACTGAAAACTTATATTTATATACAGAGAAAACAAAATGTTTTCATTCTTAGGGCTTAAATAAGCTGTAGAAAACTTGGAACTGATGAAACAAGTTGACTTTATTTTGTAAACAATAGACTACAGTGATTGTGGCTAAGTGTGATTTAGAAAGCATGGCATGATGCTGATAACAGGCTTCAATTCTAGATGGCTTAACTCACAGGGCTCAACCACAGGACACAGAGGTGGCTGATAGGAGACAGGTCATTTTCAGAGAAGAAGCAGAAGTAATCCAGGAGCAACTGAGGTGACTTTTGCGAGAAGGAACTGATGATTAGAGTCATTCGAGGCCTGAGTAAAGTGTCCTTCAAATAGTAAACTACTTGCTCAATAGTGTCAAAGTCTTCTCAACTCTAGGTGATAGGAGTGAATAAAATATTCAAAAGCCTCTGCCCTCAAGGAACTCAGACTCCAGTGGGAGAGAAATAATGATAACAATAGCGGCAAAAATAAAATTACTATTAATAATAATAGTAATGTTAGTTATTAAATGTTCACCTTTATGTGTCTGACATCACAACAAGCACTTTAATGCATTATCTCATTTAATCTTACAACAACCCCATGTTAAAGGCATTATCACCTCTCTGAGACTATTGAGGTTATTAAGTTCTGGAGAGAATTTGCCTGAGGACACACGACTAATAAGAGACAGACTCAGAATTTGAACCTAGATCTGTGGAACCCTGAAACTCATGACCATAGCCACTTTATACCCATCCTCATTCTCCATTATTCCTTGGTCCTCTGATTCAGTGATACCCAAGACTGATCACACATAGTGAGTGACACAGACAATGAGCCTACATCACCACTTAGGGGAGCAGGACACCAGAATCTTGAAGCAAAGGTAGCCTTTGAAGAGACTTGAGAAAAACTGGTACAGTATCTAAAAAGACATCACCATACCCAAGGTCATCTAGGATTTTGCCAATGTGTCTTCTAGGAGTTTATAGTTTTGTACTTTATATTTTTTTGTAAAGATTTTATTTATTTATTTGACAGACAGAGAATACAAGTAGGCAGAGAGGCAGGCAGAGAGAAAGGGGGAAGCAGGCTCCCTGCCGAGCAGAGAGCCTGATGCGGGACTTGATCCCAGAACCCTGAGATCATGACCTGAGCCGAAGGCAGAGTCCCAACCCTCTGAGCCACCCAGGTGTCCCTGCACTTTACATTTAAGTCTATTATCCATTTTGAGTTATTTTTGTGAAAGGTCCAAGGTCTCTGTCTGGACTCATTTTTCATATGTGAATGTGCAGGTGTCCCAGCACCATTTGAAGAGACTACTTTTGCTCCATTGAGTTGCTTTAACTCCTTCCTTCGTCAAAGATCAGTTGACTACCTTTATGTCGGTCCATTTCTGGTCTCTCTATTTGGTTTTCCTGGTCTATACATATATTATTTCACCAAAATACACTGTCTTGTCTACAGTAGCTTTATAGTATGTTTTGAAATTAGGTAGTGTCAGTCCTCCAAACTTGTTTTTCTTCTTCAATACCATGTTAGCTCTTTTAGGTCTTTTGCTTCTCCATGTAAACTCTAGAATCAGTTTGTCAATATCCATAAAAACAACTTGCTGGTATTTTGACTGGGATCACATTGGATCTTATCTAATTGAGAAGAACTGACATCTTGATAATATTGAGTCTTCCTATCTATGAGCATGAAGTATCTCCCCAGTTATTTATTTATATAAATTGACATTTTTATATTAACTTTTATCCTGTAACTTTATTATAATTGCTTATTAGTTTCAGGGGTTGGAATTTTGTTTTGGGGGTGTTTTTTGTCTTGTTTATTTGTTTGTTTGTTTCTTGCCAGTTCTTTCAGATTTTCTACAAGATGACCATGTCATCTCCAAACAAAGACAGTTTTGTCTTCCTTCCCAATCTGTATACCTTCTATTTCTTCTTCTTGCCTTACTGCATTAGCAAGGACTTTAAGTGTGATGTTGAAAAAATTAGTGAGATGGGACATCCTTGTGTTTTGTACCTGATCTAATAGGAAAGTTGTGCTGTTCACTGTTAAGTATGTTGTTAGTTATATGTTTTTATAGATAGTGTTTACCAAGCAGGGGAAGATCCACTCCGGCTTACTGAGTTTTTATAAGGAATTCGTGTTAGAGTTTGTTAAATTATTTTTCTACATCTATTGATAATTATATGATTTTTCTTCCTTTGTTTAGTGATATGATAGTTTACATTAATTGATTTTGGAAAGTTTAACCAGCTTGCATACCTAGGATAAATCCCATTTGATCATGGTATATAACTGTTTTTATACTTTTTAAATTTGATTTGCCTATATTTTGTTGAGGACCTATTTATTTTGTAGTTGTTAATTAAAAACTTACCAAAACCTACTGTTTATCTGACTTTGCCTTAGGTGGTGGGCAGAGCTTAGAGCCCAATTCCACAAGCTAAGTTCCGAAGGAAAGAAGTCTTAACTAAAGGGAAAAATACATTTTATCAAAAATATAGATGCTTAGAAAGAAGCTCTGGAAAAATTAAGCTGAACTGAGATTCATTTAGAAATAAAATTGGGGGACCAAGTGATAGGCATGAGTAATTTCATGTTGGTTTTGTTAATTTCAGCTCAATTTTCAGTCACTTATGGCGAGTTCTCCCTACTGACCATGGCTGAAATGAGAGACAAGGTATAAAAAACTATTTTCTGCAGTTCTAAAGATTTTAAGGAGACTTCCTTTAACTGTTCAGGAGGTTTACATTCGCATTCATATTACCATTCTCTCTCTCTCTCCCCATCTCTCTCCTGGTACCATTTTACTCTATTATGATCAGACTCTTTCCTACAGTCACATTTCCCTAGAGTCCCTTGGTACCAAGGCAGGATGCTGATCTATATCTGCTCAGGTACATTTTTTAATGGTTATAGCCTTAGGGGAATAAGGTGTTATAGAAACAAACTGTAATTGATTCCTCCAAGGATTTTTATGGAAATGGGCCAAAATTACAAATGTAATAAATGACACAATTATTAATTCATTCTTAATATATTGATTTTAGTTTCCATGGATATGTCTGCAAATTTTGGTACAAAAATATGAATACTATTGAGATCAGATCTTAAGATCTAAATATACTACCTAAGAATTAATAAGTCACTGTCCTGATGCCTTAAGATTTCCATACTTCTAAATTTATCAGGGTTCAGGATTATAAAGGTATTTTAATAAAGTATTTGCTATTAACATCTCCAAATATTCTTGCAAAATTAGAACCATCAGTATTCAAAAATATTTACTTTTTTAAAAAAAATTATTTATTTATTTGAGAACAAGAAAATGAGAGAGAGAGCCTGTGCTCCCGTGCATGAGAGGAGGGAGGGTCAGAAGGAGAAGCAGACTCCCTGCTGAGCAAGGGAGCCTGATGCTATCCGGGACTCCATCCTGACACTCCAGGATGATGACTTCAGCTGAAGGCAGCAGCCCAACCAACTGAACCACCCAGGCGCCCTCAAAAATATTTACTGATTCTGGGTAGATGACATTGCCCCAGACTAAATTACCTCTGAGTGACCTGTTTGATTTAATTTACTTTACTTTTCCTCTTTTTTTTTTTTTTTTAAGATTTTATTTATTCACTTGACAGAGAGAGACATAGAGCGGGAACACAAGCAAAGGGCGCGGGAGAGGGAGAGGTGGGAAGCCCAATGCGATGCTCAATCCCAGGACCAGGGTCCTGGGATCGTGACCTGAGCCAAAGGCAGGTGACTGAGCCACCCAGGTGCCCCTTTACTTTTCCTTTGCACCTTGACATCTAGAATCCATCATAATTCAATTTCCTTTCTTTCCACATAAGAACACAGTCAGAAATGTGGATACCATACTAGAATTCATGAGTCTAATTTCTTTCCAATGGAAGACGGATGGACATGACAAGTGCTTCTCTGTGCCCAGGGACCATAAGATAGAGCATGAGCACATCATATGCATTTCTTGGGCTGGGACCAGGGCAGCTAAATACATAGAACAATAACTTAAGGTAGGCAAAGCAACTATTTGACACCATGGTGGGTTTCTGGCTCCTTGAATAACAGAGTGGAACAAATCCTCCCACAACCAGAATGCTCACTTTGGAACTGTTAGCACAGACAGCAATAAACATCTCTATCACTCTATTTTAGAGTCTCTTTGTTACAGCAGCTTAGCTTTACTCTAACTAATATAGCCCCTTCCGAATGCATTTCAAGATGCATTTTAAAAATAGAATCATGGACTAAAAAGGATGTGACATGAAAATTGTCCTAAAGAGCTAAGCATACTTGACTTCTCTGAGAACTGTCAGAATTATTTTTTTAAGTCCTTCAGAAAGAGAGCTGAGCTATGTTTATTTAAACTCACCCTTCAGGTACAAGTACGTAAAAGGAGCAAGAAAAGGGAATGCCATTCAAGACTGGATGAGAAGAATGAGCAAAGCGCATGGAAATTATTTCACTGATAGAACGAAAAGTGTGGTCAATTCTTAGATGCCTTCAAACAGTTCTTTAGGGACAACATCTTAATAGTATTTTTCAATGTGGCTGAAAGATATTCCCAGTTACTACTATGCGCAGAGGCTCTGAAATTTACTGAAGTGGCTTTCCTAGTTCCTTAAAGGCTTACTGTTTTAATACTTTTTCTGTAAGAAAGGCTTTTTTTTTTTTTTTTTAAATGTAGCGTAACAGTAAGTGGCAGCCTCTGAAGAAGGGTGGGTTTGAAATCATTTGCACCTTTTAGTCCTCAGTCAAATTTTTACCTTGAACACAATAGCAAGGAGGGAGACATCCACACCTCCAAAACAGTAATCAAGTTGCAATCTTTATTAGTTTTTGAAACTTAATCTTTTAATTAAGTCCTAAAGTCATTTAGTTTGAACAGAACACCAGGGAGAATGACCCTGGTTGCTCACTTGCATCCACAGCACCAGAAAGCTGTTTGCAGGATTTTCATCTCTTTTGGCAGGTCCCCTGGGCTAATTCTGCCTGTGGGTCTCACTGTCATTTTTATGTAAGCTGAACTAGCATATTTTGTTGCTGGATACTTGAAACTGTTTTCCAGAGCAAAGGCAGTCTTTTTAGTTGGATGTCTTTTGATTATTAAACACCCAAGGAGCTTCGAGAAAGCAAGAGCAGGGTTTACCACATTTTGTGGGATGAATGAATGAATGTGTGCACGTGTGAGTGTATCTGTGAAAACTGCCTATTCCAATGGTAAGCACCCAGAGGGTTAAAAACACTTTAATAGCTAGAATTTCGTTGTCCGTTAAGCTATTTCTCCTGTGCTTCATTAGGACCAGTTTATAAAATAATATTCAAATGTGATAGAATTGAGATGGGTTTGGCCCCCAGCACTGCATTTTCCCAGAGGGAAGTAAGTTACACCGGCTCTAATGTTACATTGCTTCCAGGGCCAACAGTTAACTCAAGGATTGCCAAGAACAATAAGGCTTCATACAGTGGGGATGACGTGACCAGGACAAAAAAACACAGGATGTCAGAGAAGGGAATTTATGAGGGAGAAAAGAGTCATCATATGACCACCTGAAAGGAAGTTTTCAAAGCAAACGGGAATATCAAAGGGAAAAGAAGAAAGCAAGAGGGAGGGGAGAGCTGTGAGGGGGATGAAAGGGAGGAGCACACATTCTTGTCAATTTTGCTCTGGTTCCCAAGTGTATTACATAAGGTAACTCTTCCAGAGAGCCCAGAATTGCCAGCAATGGTTGTCACACCCTCTGAAATCTGTCAGCATTTAAAGCTGACGGAGGGCATGCCCTTAGCGTTGCCGTTGGAGGATGTCCTGGTTTCTTTCCAAGTCATGTCTGTGAATTTGGACAGATGTAGTGATAAAAATATTTGCCAAGTAAATATAAGGTTAAAGAAACATTGGGCTTGTCTCCGTTTTACCAGTTCGAAGCAAAAGAGCAAACTTGAATGCAAATGAGGGATTCAATTAGAAAAGCCGTGTCCTGGCAGCATTTCAAGGAAAGCAGAGGGAGGCCAGGTGATTTGATAGAAACAGGCCTTCCACCCTGATAACAGAAATAGGCTGAATAAATATGAAAGCTGCTTTAGCTAAGTTACACTGCACATTTTTTTCCTGCAAATTTCCAGCCAATAACTCACTGTCTGAAAGTCTTTCCTCTCTAAAAACACTACCTTGTACCTGGAAAGCAGGATTCAAGGTTTTTTCTTTGACTCCAGAGAGAATATTTTCCCCATTACTCCGGGGATTCACTTTCCCACCTGGACTTCATTTCTGTTAACTATATTGACTCTCATAAAATGAACTAAAATTATTTTTGCTGTTCACTTCTCAGTAAAAATTCCATTGCCATGTATCATGTCTAGCCTCCTTTGTTAAACTTATTAGCACCAAAGCGTCCAAGTCAGGCTCAGAGGGCAGAAGGCACGCACGAGATCTGAAATGTCCATCAAGGAAGTTCAGATCTGTCCCTCTGAGACAGGCTTAGCAGCCAATTCGAATCTTTAACAGGAATCTGGGAGTTTTAGAGCCCCTGGAAGCCTCATCTGGATCTATTTTTCCAGAAGTAACACAGGACTTTCTTTGGTATTTGACCAAATGTGGCTTTTCATCCTGAGAGTGCAAGCAGGCGGTCCAGTGCCCTCTGGAATCATCCTGGAAACATTATGTTAGAGCAGCTGCAGCAGTTGCTGGAAGTCAGAGTGGAAAAGTCTGGTTCCTCTTCCAGGAGAACTTAAAAGGGGCCAGAGTCTGTTCCCACCGTGTGCCTTCCTGAAATCCAGTTGTGTGGCACAGTGGAATTCTTCCCTTTGCACAAAGGGTGGCTGGTTTTGCTGCCCTCAGGGTTTGTCTTTAAAAAGGCTGGGGAGCAGAGATAGGCTGGGAGGGAACGGGCTTCCGAGGCTGAAGGACCTCGGAAGTACTGGTATATATAAGATGCTCCAGGACACTTTGAATGTGGGGATGATGTCTGAGTTTCCAAGAAATGGGAATTGAATGCTTACTGTTGAAATTACCCTGGTATGAGATCATTTTTGGCAATTAAACCCCTTTCAAAAGATAGCTCTACTATAGTCAAAATTTTGTTCTAATAGAATGAGTGTTACAGTGGCTTTGTGGGCCATAAATCTAAAAGTGAAGGTAAATCTAAAGCAAATCTAAAGCAAATCACAGCAGGCAGGGAGGCAGCTGGAACTAGGGCAAGTCTGGAGAAGTCAGGGTAGTTTCCTCAGGGCCGATCTGTACCTCTCTGACCATTGTCCCATGAGCCATAATAAACAAACGTTTTGTCTGTCTGTCTGTCTTCCTTCCTTTCTTCCTTCCTTCCTTCCTTTCTTTTGAAGTAGGCTCCACACCCAGCATGGCACCTTACATGGGGCTTGAACTCACAACCCTGAGCTCAAGACCTGAACTGAGATCAAGAGTCAGACATTTAACTCCTGAGGCACCCAGGGACCCCAAGGGGGGCATTTTCTTAAGTGAAGTTAAGTGTTGTGTTCAGCTTGGCTCTCTGAACAAGTTCTTGAGTTTTCGTTTTACCTTATCAAGGTGGATGTTGCCATACCTACAATTAATTACCATGTCTAGTTGAGAATGCTGTTAGAAGCCTATTTGTTTTTCCTAAAATAGAGATGTTCATCCATTAGGAAAGTACTGACTTAAGAAGGCCTTCCTCTACCTGTTATTTTGCCAATCAACAATTCTGTGTTTTGGATCTTCAGGTAGGCAGCACTTTGGGTTACAATCATTATAACTGGGATCAAACAACAACTATTTGCTGAGTTTGACCTAGAAATATAATGCTAAACCCTGGCTGTGCACAGAATAAATCTATGCCCATGAAAGAATTCCAAACTGGTGGTGAGCACAGGATACATAAACAAAAAATCTATGGACCAAAAATGAGGGGGCAGTAGTTAATTGTTCAGATTAAACTACCGAAAGATTTCAAAAGATATAATGACCACTAAGAGTTGGCATATTGTCGGAAGACTACTCAGAGGTTACTATTCGATTGTATCAGTGTGTGTGGTGTGTTTCTGTTTGGGCCTCAGGGGTGTGATAGTGATGGTGTGTGTGATTCTGGTGCCCATGGGGTTATGAGTGTGTGTGCGTATGAGTGCATGTATGAGTATACGAGCATGTGGAAGTGTGCTATAAGGAAGACACACAGGGTTGGAGCTGGCAAAGTTTCTCACATGTTCTGAGATTTATCAGCTCAGCATGAGCTGTGGGTCACAGAAGATGCGTCCATGGAGGATGCATGACAAGAAATCTCTAAAACTATATTCTAGCAGCGATGCCTGGGTGGCTCAGTGGGTTAAGCCTCTGCCTTCTGTTCAGGTCATGATCTCAGGGTCCTGGGATTGAGCCCCACATCAGGCTCTCTGCTTAGTGGGGAACCTAATTCCCCCTCTCTCTCTGCCTGGCTCTCTGCCTGCTTGTGATCTCTCTCTGTCAAATAAATAAATAAAATCTTAAAACAAACAAACAAAAAACCCTATTTCTAGGAGAAAACACCAGTCCTGAGAGGGCTGAGAAAATTATCAATGGCCAAATAAGTTTAGGAAATGCTGCAAACTAAATCACGCTTTTAAAGATGCAAGGGGCGCTCGGGTGGCTCATTCGGTTTAGCATTTGCCTTTGACTCAGGTCATGATCTTGAGGTCCTGGGATCCAGCCCCGTGTGGGGCTCTCTGCTTAGCAGGGAGTCTGCTTCTCCCTCTGCTCTTCATCCTGCTCATGGTCTCTCTCTCTTTTCCAAATAAATAAATAATTTTTTAATGATGATGCAAAATCAAAGTTACATATAAATTTCTTGGCATACCAATTCACATCCTTGAGAAGAGATTTCTTCTCCCTCTTCACATACTTTGAATGCACTGGTTTAGGGAGATACATAAGGCACCTATTGTTCAGTCCGAAAGGAATAAATATTAACATGCAAGTAATGGAATATGATCAAAGGCTCCTGGGCAGATGGGAAACATGCACCAAGTGGTTTTTTAGAAAAATTAATCTAGTAAGGTAGAATATGGAATAAGAAAGGGGAGGCTAGCACCAAGAGACTGTTCTGAATTCTCTAAATCCATTCTCATATGACTTACAAAGTGTTGGGAATTTTTGTTTGCTTCCTTTTTTAAAGCTTTTCTTTTTAGCTTTGGACCAATTTCCTTAAATAAAGGACGATTTCAAATCCCAATAAACGAAGATAAAAATAAAAGTGATTTGGATAATGACAGAGGCACAGCAGGGGCCCCTGAACAAGAGTGAGAAAAGGACCAATATATAATACATGGGTTCTGGGAGAGAATCAAGGGCTAATCAGAAAGCGATGATTTCATAAGGGACATAGGAAATAATATCCAAGTTGCAAATGGCTAAGTAGTCCATCAACTAAAGAGAATTGGAATGATCTAAAAGTTGCTAAAACACAATCTCATGGAGCTAAAAATAGATCAAGGCCTCAAACTCCAGTGGGGCTAATGGAAGCAAAATGGCACCTGACTTTGTGGGTATCAGCCTCACTTTTAAATTTACTCAAAAGATAGAGGGGAAAGAGAGGAGTACCCAGGACTTGAAAAGTATCTGCTTGGACCTGGCATTGTGAAAACTGATGAAGCTTGCCTGGTGGCAACCCTCCAAGCCAGTGGCTGTGACTTGGTGTCAATGTCTTCCCCCAGAATCTTCAGTATTTCCTTCCTACCCCACATAACGCAATGCTGAACAAGTTAGCATATTTGGGGCCATATTATTGTCTCCGAGCAGAAATGTCTGTCCTTCGGGGATTAAAATTATCCATGAGCCACTTTAGGTTTGATTTAGTTCTTACTACTCTTTCTTGACTTCTCATTTTCCTGTCCCTCCTCACTGTCCTTCTCTTCTTTACCCCCCCTTCCCCCTTTTTCGGTGTAACATGTTAAATTCACCTGCAATCCTTTGCACATTGCCCTAGATTCTCACAAACAAAACAGACATCAGCAATCTGGCAAGGTAATAAACATAGAAAGTAAACATAGTATTATTTTAGGCAGGTGTGTATTTGTTTGTTGTCAAGGAAAATCAAGACTGTGGTGAGAGACCATTCTTGAGAGGGGAACCGTTTCTGTAGTGGAGTCTGATTTGACTCCAGACAAGGTAAAATGAAGATGTGGGGTCTTGCCCAAGCAAAACTTTGCATTTCATGCCTCCTTTAAGCAGATTTTTAAGATTTCTAACTGGGTACCTGTGAGCCAGAAAGAATGGCCAAAATGGAGATTATGTAGATGGTGCGGTTTAGCCCTCACCCGCCCAGTGTCCATTGTGTTTCCCTAAACACAGGCTACAGTGGAACATGGAGAAGAAAAAGTCACGCCTCAAATTCTTAAATGTTGCAGCCAAATCCTTCCCCATTTAACTTGATTCAGGCCTGTATTTTCCATTTTATTCTCTCCAAGACCTTCAAAAGAAATACTATATTAAGGAGAAATAAATCTTGTACCTTTGACATCAATCTAGGTATTCCATCCTAATAGTAATGAACTTAAACTATTTCTTTACATTTGTACATATTTTATTTTTCAGTTAAGAGCCTCTATGTGAGAATTTTGATTTCAGAAGGGTCTAATCTATTTTCCCTGATCAGCACACCCTAAAATGACAATTAAACCTCATGTTACCTTAATATGTAAAACACATTTATTAATGGCCTGAAGAAAGAAAGCATCAGGAAATGTCATTGTAGGTGAAATAATATTTCGGGAGCTTTAGGTTAGTGAAAACAAGTGATTATAAAAACATTTTGCTCCCATCTCTAAGTGAAGCAGTCATTATCTAAAATAATCTGTCAACACTAAAAAAAGTATATATATTTTTTCAGCTTACTAAAATTATTTATTTTAAAAACAGTCACTTCTTTGGATATTTTTTCCCCTTTGGATAGTTTTAAAATTAAATATACTGGCACATGCATGTGTGTATGTTTTAATGTTTCCATTATTTATTTTGTAATTCACAACAAAATAATGATACTGCTAGGCTTTATATGCATTATGATTTATCTAGGAAAAAACCTGGCTTTATTAAAGAAAACCCTATTATAGGTCAAATCCTACCAAGGCAGAATGTTTTGTTTAACAAAAGACATTAAGCCACAGTGTATCAAATCATAACATGTGGTATCCAGTACAACAAAATTCAAGAACACCAAAGAATATCTGAATAGCCTCTTGAGATCCCTCCATGGGATTCGACCTGCTTTTTGGGTCTCTAAATCACAGCAAACTATATCCATCAGAGAACATTTTATCTTCCTGTGAACCTTGCCTTTAACAACAAAATAACGAAATACAAATATTATAAAAAGCTAGATCACTTACCATAAATGCCGGTTGAGATGCAGGGAAATGCCTGTGAATAAACCACAAAAATAACAGTAAATTTTAAAACAACTCTGCTTAATCTGACATCTTCTAGTTCAACATCTATTTACTTGATAATGGGATGCCCTCTATTCACATACTCAGGCCCCTAAAACGTCTCTCAGTTGGAGTAGGAGATACCGTGGAAAATGGGCATATTTGATTAACTGAAAACTTAACAGCAGCAATTGTATTCAGGAGAGCCAACTGTCAAATTTCCAGGAATCTTGTGAACCAACTGTTAAACATAGTTATAATTAAGAAATTAAATCATATAATTCTGCAATGAGATGTTACATCTAAAACAAATATTCAGAAATCATCTGATCACCTCCTAATTATTTTGCCCACATTTTACTATTGCCTCTGCCCTTGAGATGACTTACGTCTATTATACATTTGTATGATATAAGTAATGTATATCATATTTAATATAAATGCTATATCCATTTATATAACACATATATTATATAACATAAATATATATTAATTATAAATGTGTATACAATATAAATACTATAAAATGGTGTTGCTAACGAGCATCCTATCTCAGTTGGACATTAAGTGATGTCATGTTAGTGGCTTAAAATCTGAAAATATCAATCAACGTACCTGTTGGACTATACTTGTGGGTCAACTAAAACCATAGGTTGGCTATAGATAGAAAATTCTTATAATGTTTGCAGAAGTTTTTGTAAGAATTGATCAGCTGTATAGAATCTATAATAAGGTACTGCATATTCTATTCTTGTAAGTTGTGTGCTACACAGTCTTTTTATCAGTAAAATTTAAACAAAGTGTATATATATGTTTGTGTGTATATATATATATATGCTCATTTTCTTAAAGTCAGTTTTTTTACAGAGGCACTACTGCTTAAACCATTTGTAATGGACTGAATGTTTGTGTCTTCCCAAACTGACATGGTGAACCCCAATGTGATGGTATCTGGAGGTGGGGTCTTCGGGAGTTAATTAGGGGGAGGGTGGAGATGATAGGGTTCTAGTTCTCATAAGAAGAGGAAGAGAGCTAACCCTCTGTGCTTTTCCCCTTCTGAAGACACAAGGAGAAGACAGACATCTGCAAGCCAGAAAAGCAGCCATCACCAAATACCAGATCTGTGGGTATGATGATCTTAGACTTCCTAGCCTCCAGAACTGTGAAAAAGAAATGCTGGTTGTTGAAGCCACTCAGTCGAGGGCAGTGTGTTAGAGGGGCCCAAACTGCCCAAGACCCTGTATTTTAAGCAGCAATGTGTAAAGAATCTGGCTGAAAGAGTCAAGGAACAAATGTGACTAGAGAGCTAGCTCTAATTTAGGCTCTCTAACGGGGGAATGTGATCTGAGCATAACTATGTCCTGTGCCAATGGACCTCTGTGTAAATTTAATTAAGTTGTTTTCATCTTTTCCGTATTTTTATTTTTCAGCTGAAAATGAAGGTGATAACGTTCACCATATAGAAATGTGCTGTAGAAATCGATGACGGAGTTTTTAACAAATGTGACTGACTGTGCCGTAGAACCCAAACACCGCAGCCGTGGTTGACTATAATACCAAATGTTATTGCTGAGCTCAATGATGATGGAATGTCTGTCTTTTTTCTTTATATCTTTGGGTTAAATGTGTACTACATTTTATTTTCTGTAACATTTTTATAGACTGCATATTTATTCCCTTTACGTGGATGTCCTATTTAAAAAGTTACAATTCATGTGATTTTGTTGTAGAAGGAGTTAATAATGGATTCTGTTAAGCTCACCTACAGGTCTGCAAAGTGATAGTTTTCTTTTTTCTGTTCTTTTACTAGTAAATACTAATAAATAGGACAATTTCTGAAAGGGACTAGGAGCTACTTTTTAAATGAATTAATGAGTTCTTTTTTCTTTTCTTTTCTTTTCTTTTCTTTTCTTTTTTTGATTCCTTGGGTTCTGGAGGTGCCAATAAGATTGTGAGGAATGTTCTTGAATGATTCAATAAATCGAAGGATACAGAACAATGAAGAGATAGCATGTAGCAAATTCTCCTGGAAATGTTCTAGTCTTTTTAAAGGCATTCACCAAGACCACTGACAGGCCTTTTTCTCAACATAAAAACCAGCTGCAAGCTTACTGTAAGCAATTTGTTACTAATAGAAAGGGCCCCAGAGGTCAGCAATGGCCGACTTAAAAATACAAATACAAACTAGAGAGGATTCGGGGTCATCCCTATCATTTTTGCCGTGTTCACTCACATTCTGCTATGCCTTTTAAACGAAATAGAGGGAATTGAGTGTACAGTGCCTCAGGAATTCCGTGAGAGTGAACTGAGCACATAAACCTCACCTGTTTTGTGTTTGAGACAGAGAAAGAGAGAGGTTTCAGACCTGCCGCATCATCAAGCAGAAGCCAGAAGATACCAGGATGTTTTCGGCAAGCAAGCCCACTTTAAACCCCACCTGGATGTCTTTCCAGTTCACCTTGTTGGGCACTTAGCTGAACTTTCCTGGGCATCAGTTTCCTCTTTAGTAAATGGAAACTAAAGGGTCTGTGGGAGGAACAAAGGACACTGTATCTGACAGGCAGTAATATCTCCATCAAGCTCCACATCAAGGGGAATTGGTGCCCTACACCAATGTGTACCGTGGTACTGTTGATACTTTGAACCAGATAATTTCTTTGTTGTTAGGGGCCGTGCGGTGCATTGCAAGATGGTTGGTAGCATTCTTTGACTCTATCCACTTGATGACACTGTTCTTCCCCCATTTGTGACAATAAAAAAATATACCTCAATCTTGTCAAAGTTCCCCTGGGGGGCTAAATCATCCCTGGAGGAGGAAAACTGCCCTACAGTCTGGGGCCTAGACCTCAACTGTGCTGTCAGCAGGTCGTCTCCAACAGTCAACTTTTCCAGGATTGCCTCAGATGGCTACTCCACTCAGGGTCCTGCCCCTTTCCAGGACAGTCCACATCCAAAGACTAATTAATACAGAGTGGAAAGGCTTGGCTCATCTTAGCTTAATGCAGTGCAACACTGAAGGGCCCAACCAGCTCCAGAGCTCCTCTTTCCCTCTGCCCACTCCTGCTTTGCTCCCCTCTCTTCCCCAGGTGTAATCCCAAGGGCACACCTAAATAAACACCATGCACCCTAATCTCTGTCTCAGAGTCTCCCTCCTGGGGAACTGATCTAACTACTTTCTGCTTCCCTCTTAGGGCCAGTTATAGGAGTCTTTTTCCCATTAGATCTCGCAGAAGAGAACATACTGAACAGTTAATGGCAACTTGCATTTGCCTTACCTCAATCATGTAACTTAGTAATTGAGTCTGAATGTACCAACTGCCTTGCCTGTTTTAACAAGGACAAATAGCTTTATCTGAAAATGACATCATTGCCTTGAATGTGAAGGCAAATGGTCGTGTAATGGAGAATGGCTTCAGTAATATTATTGCATTAATTCAAACAAACAAACAAAAAAGCAATGATAAAGCAGAGATGGAAATACAATATCACGGGGAAATTTCAGTTTATGTAAAATACCTCTGTATATAATTCGTCCAAACTAAATCTCCTCCATTAATCACCTTTATTGAGAGAGAGGGAGATGGATGGAAGGAGGCAGAGACTGAGGAAAGTGTGAGAGAAAGAAAAGAGCGTGAGAGAGAGAGAGAGGGGTTGAGAAATAAAGGGTGAACAAGTGAGCTCACCTAAGGGATTTTACAGTGTATAGTCTGTGTTCTTCACCATAATAAATTTTTGATAGTGTCACCAGAAGTGAGTAGCATGGGATTTCTTTATTTCAAAGTTGTATTTAACATAACCACCCACAAAAATCGTCTCCCGTGGACGAATGAAAGATTGTACCAAAACCCAGGCCAGTTAGCCTGGTTTGTTTCAAGTGCACATAACTCAGCAGTCACCTGTGGAACTTAGGGAATGACATCACCAGCCTGATTTGTAAGGTGCCATATTCTCCTTCCAGAAGCCCAAGGAGCAAAAAGTCTCCATGCTAATCAGGCCCCAGCATACAGCCATCAGAAAACTTGCTTCATAACATTTGACTTTTAGGCTTATTTTTCCAAGTCAACATGCACTTTTCCAAGTCACATGCTTGGGGCAAAAGTAATCATTTGATTTGGAGGGTGAGAGGGGATTTTTCTTTTATGAAATTATAGATTGAGCCACTAGCTGGAAAATACTTCCTTAACCCAGAATGTTTGTTTCAAATACATTTGTAGAAACACTGAAATCCTCAGGGCTGTCGATTATGCCTCCCATCTTTTTGAATGTCTATTTCCACTTCTCCATTTGAGGGCAAGGAAAGAAATACCCCACCACCTTCTTTATCTTGATTCTAACAGAGCCTCAAAACCAAAATGGTAAGTAAGTCCTAAGCCAACATCATAACCATCCCTTGCATTTCTCTGGCCCTTGATTCTTGGTTCATGTTTTCCTATAAAGTGGGAATTTCTTTCTCGCTTCTTCATCCACTCTCTTTGCCATCTACCCATTGCTTCTACAACAGCCTTGCCAGCTGGATAGGATTGACTCCATCCTGAGCTGCACGGGAAGGTGTTGATTGACTTAAGTAAGTAGCACACATTCCCCTTAGCCACAAAGAGAGAGTTGGAAAGTTCTGACATCAGTGAGCTGTGGGTGTAAATTAACTGTAAAGTGCTCCCAGTTTTGAGAATCTTTCAATTGCTGAGCCAACACTTTCCTTCTTAGTGAGTCAGTTTTAGTTAGATTTTCCATTATTTGCAAGCAAAAGCATGCTACCTGATACACCTTCCACTTAACTGTTTTTAATTACATATCCCATTTCACTGAGGAAGTTATCGATTGCAAGAAACACCATTATTTTGTTGTACTTTGTGTACCACTACGGAAGGGGAAGCTCTTTGAGTTGAAATACAACACGTGTTTTCTTATCATTTAGGATTTTTATTGCATACTTAATTGAAATTGTTATTTTGGATTTTTTTAGATAATTTCTTAAATTACATCTTGCTCTAGGGAAAAGATTAAAAAGAGATAAATTGGACAAGTTTCTTAAAATTTATCCTCCTGCAGAGTCCAGTACCTCTAAATCATTTTCCACTACAGAGTCACAGGTAACCATTCTCTACAGTTTCATCCTTGTGCTCTTAAGATAGGTGTTGTTGATCCAGTTCTTCACCAGTGCCCCACTCTGGACTTCTTTTCCAAGCTTCTAATACTTTCTCTAAAAGTTTTGAAGTTGGCTTCTTCTTTGTTGCCAAAAAAAGGTTTTCAGACAATAGCCAAACACACTACTCCCCCTCATATGGCCTCTAATTGGTTGGTTGGCTGAAAGTCAAGAGGTTACAACTGCCCAGTCAGTCTACCAGGAACAATGACCAAGTATACACATGTACAGGCAGTGAAAACTCACCATGACTATGTTTGACTGTAAAACACCTCTGGGTATAGGTGGTATCCTACTTTCAAAGAAGATAAGATATGAGAAAGTGAGCATCTTAGAAAAAATGGAACATCAAGGTACCTTTCTCTGTCTTTAGGGGTTTGGTTACCAGGATAGTGGGTTGTGCCACAATCCCTTTATCCAGAATGCAGAATACTTGAGTGTTTCTCAGACTGTGATATGACTAACTCTAGGAGTATGCAAGATATTTTGAGGTGGCAAACAGACGGCCATTACTCATTTCAATGTAATATCTACATATGATTTTGATAGGCCCCATATCCTCATTACTTTTTCCAAGTCCTCATCTCTCCTTCTATCTACTTGCTTTACCATGTGATTTTACAGTTTCTCTATTAGGGGAGGAAGTCTTTTCTTTATATTCTTGATGATGGACTTGAGCATATGATTTTGTTTGGCCAATGGGATAATAGTAGACATAACATTTAGATTTGAACTTTTATACTCCTGACTTTAGAGAAGAAGCACGAGAAGGACATGCTTCAAGTAGCCCGAGGCTGAGAGACAAGTAGAGTCTGAAATCAGCCTAAGGCAGATGTGTCCTAATGAGCCCGCTGGTATATGAGCAAGGAAGACATGCTTCTTATTATGTCACTAAGTTTGGGGGTTGTTTGTTACACAGCATTACTGTGCCAAAAGCAATGACATATATATGCTAAAACTCTAAGTTATTGTAAAGACTTACAAAAAGGAATATTGGTTTTCCACTTAGGGTGATGATACAAAGTTTCCTATGAAAATAAAAATTCTTAAAGAGTCAATTAAAATATTAGATGATCATCATATTAGGAAGTGGAATGTGAATGCTTAAAGTTAGGGAAATACTGATGCGGCAAATAAAGATTTGAACTGAAAGGCAAGAGATCAGAGCCACTCATTAGCTATAATCTGAGAGCCACCAGTGTATTCCCTCAGTGCCTCAGTTTTCCCATCTGTAAAAGGAGCAGAGTTGGATTAGATGGTTTATTCAGCTATTTAATTCTATGATGGTAAAAAATAGCCTCTTATGCTTTTCTACAGCTCAGAATAAAGATGACAGAGTCAGGCAATTTCATAGCATCCTGAATGCCTTATGCTGTTTGGACATGGGTGGTGGCATCATGGCAACAATGATGGCTGTCAGTTTTGAATTATTGTAATGTGCCAAGCACCAGACTAAGAGCTCTATGTATATTATCTGATTAATTCTCAAGAAAAATCCTATGATAAAAAACACATTACCCCTTTTCAATAAACATGGAGGATCAGTAAAGCCAAGAAAGCAACTCCCTCAAGCTCAGAGAAAGGAATGTGAACTAAGGGATTTATTATTTTACAAAAGGAATAACTGATCTTATTTTTTTTTTTGCCTTTAATATTTCCTAATGATTCAAGTTATGCATGACTGCATTCCCAAAGGCTCAAATGAGACTGGTGTAGGCAGAGAGCACTGAGAATTTCTCCTATAGCCATGTCCCTCCCTTCTTCTGACTCACCTAGAAGACCCCCCCCCCAACAAGGCCCTCATGGTCCATAGTATGGTCAGCAGCTTCCACTCCATAAATTTACATGACAAAGCCTAAATAAAATTGAATCTTTTTCCAATCTCAGTCCTCCTGTCACTTTCTACCACACTTTAAATAAAACTTGAAGCAAAGACCATGGCCTTCAAGCTCCCAGTGATCTGGCTCCTGGCTTCCTCTGCGCCCACCCCCCTTTTCCCTTTGCTCACAGAGTTGCAGCCACACTGGCCTCCTTTTGTTCTCCAAATACACAAAATACAGTCCTGCTTCAGGGACTTTGGCCTCGCTGTCCCTACAGCCTGGCACATGTTCCTTTTAGATCTCTGATCAAATGTCACCTCCTCAAAGAGGCTCTTTCTGGCCTCTAGCTAAATTACTTTCTATTCCTTTAGGCTGCTTTGTATCCCTTTATAACTCCTACACCACCTGACACACAGTTGTTTGTTTGTTCTTTGTTTCCTCAGCTTAAGTTCCCCTCACTGGCCTGTAACTTCCAAGAAGACTTTTGTTTTACTTGTTGTTGTATCACCAGCACCGAAAATGGAGACTGGAACTCAATAAATATCTGCCAAATGGTTGAATGAAAAAATAATGGAGTTAGATGTCATATATAAACATAGTTATATATTTTTTTTCCTACATAAATTGGAGCATGCATTGCGGTTTATGTTCTGAGATTAGCTTCTTTTCATGTCCTAGATCTTGGAGATCATTCAATGTCAGTATGTATTGATCCATCTCATGTTTCTAAGGTCTATGCACTATTCAATGGCATGGTTATGCTGTTTATCTAATATTGGTACATTGATGAACATATAGGGTATTCCTAAATTTTGCTGTAATAACTCACAGCAAGAATTCTTGACTATGCCTCTATGTACTTAAGAGTATTCTCATAGGATCTCTTTCTAGAAATGAAATTAACTTATTTAACCATTGGGTTAAAGGAAAAGTACCTTTAAGTTTTTGAAAATATTGACAAACTACTGCCCCCAGCATGTTTTTCTAATGTAAAACCTCTTCAATAGTAAAGAAGAGTCCTTAATTTCACTTATCCCCTCCCCCATTCCAAGGGTGAATAGAGCACCCTGTCTGCTTAACAAATGGCACTGGAAGATGCAAATCACTGTACCTCCCACCTCCAAGGCTAAATAAACTGAAGGCCAAGGTCATTTAGAGGAGACTGTGAATGAGATCACATGGACTTGGCCAGTAAAGTGTCTGAAGTGCATTGTGCAAGCTCACCCAGGCACCATAATTATAAGCAATAACTTTGTTTTTGTTTTCTTCATTATACCTTGGAAATAGCTGTCATAAAGTCATTTATTGCCAGCTGCTTGCACGTTTATAACTACAACTCTGCACAGTATAAAACAAACTATTACATAGCTATGAATAGTAGCAGTCCTCTTCCAAACTTTATATTTTCTAAGAAGACAGCTGGATTAGTTCCACTGTGAATTTATTAGGATGCAAAATGTCAGAACCAGCAAAGAGAAAAACTTGCCTTTTGCCCGAGCTTGCTCACATGACTGCTAGGAATGTTTTACTGTAAACTATACATATGTGAAAACAAGAACAGGTCACCATAAACCTGCTGAACCCAAAAGAATGTTCATTCTGCTCCAAAATGTCTACATCCGTAAACTCCCTTTATGCAGAAACAGAGGGAAGAAACAAAGGTTAAGAAAGGAAAATAAAACCCTAAAAAACCTCTTATCGACAGCAAAACACTTGTGCAATATGAAAGCTCCTGCTGGAACAAAATGTCCCTAAAATGATGACTTCTCAAAAACCTAATTACCTCTCATTTTTTAAGTATCCCCTCTCCATCTTCCTTATAATTAAGCACATGTATGAGACAGATGTTGCATCCCTGGCACCCAGGAGTGAGGAGTGTGTGGGGAGGCTCTGAGGTGACCTTTCCTGGGCAGAGCCAGAGGCAACTGAGATTAGAGTCATCATTTCAGATCCCCTGAGAAGTAAATTACCCCCTTGAGTGTGAATGGCCCATGGCCCTTAATCACTGCTGAGGGTCTAACTGTGCCTGCAAGGAGGGGCCTTCCTTGCTGAAGAAGTGGTCTAAATGACAAGGAAGAATTGTTTGCTCACAGGATTGAGGGACTAGATCACTGAAAGAACAGAACTTGAAGCAGGGTCTCCAGAGGACTTGTGGACCTTTGAGCTTTCCTCAGTGTGGCTGTAAGGGAGGCTGTGTCCCATCCTTTACCACTACCATGTGCCCTTGCCCTTGGTCCATCCCCACACCAACTGTCATAGACCCCCTTCATTAGTGCTCTCAGAAAACAAAGGAGCTGGAAATCAGATCCCAGGGCTAACCCTGAACCAATGATTGATGGGCAGGGTGTGGGAGGGTGTAAACACCAGCACACCTTTACCCTGCTGAGAAAAATGCTGAGTGTGAGCATTATCATCTGGAGACTACCATCTTTGGGTTTTACAGTCACCTGGGATTTGACCTGATGTCTACCCTTCCCTTCTAGTCCAGTGCCTCACATCTCACCTGTGTTTTTCTTGGGATTTTCCCAATACATCCCTTTTCCCTAAATCCTCACCTAAGAGTCTGCTTCTAGGGAGCCAATCCATGACATCTGTTGTTGTTATTTACCTTAATGCCACTAGCAGTAAAACTATTAAAGTGAAAGAGACCTCAGTGTTAATTCTGGGAGGACCTCAAAGGAAACAGCGCACATGGTTATCACCAGTCTTGGTAAGCAGAAGCAGAAAAAGCAAATAAATCCTCGTGAAGCCACAGGAAGGAAGAAAGGACATCCTCAAGACTGAACAACCTGAGTGACTGAGATCTGGCTCAGAGACAAGGAGGGGCTGCCGAGGACATACAACTGGGAGGAAATTCAGAAACTGATCACTCAGGGAGAAGTAGAAGGGGGTAGCCCTGGGGATCTCTGTGTTCCATGCTGAGTACAAGGCCCCAACCCAGATCGTGTATCATGTAAAGTTTTGTTAAACAAATACAAGGAGGTGTTATCATCCACTCATTGTTTTGAGTCAGTCTCTGGCTTCTCTTAATGGTATGTTATGTCTCAATATTGATCTTAATTAGAAAGTTCAAGATCTGACTTATAGAGAAACATTAAGAAAACCCATTAACAACAAAATAGCCACAAACAAATAACCACAAATAACCACAAAACAAAAAACACAGCTGTTCTCATGGAACCCAGCAGCCCAAAAGCCTCAACACACATAGACAGTGAGGTGGTCTTTTCTAAGAGTCTATGGACTGGGCACTATAGATAGAGTAAACTCAACCATTTTCCAGTCAACCAGTCTCACAGCTCCTTCGCAGTGTGACTAGTGGTCTGCTAACAAACCAAAGAGCTTTTAGAAGGAAAGGAGAGAACACATTCAACAAATAGTTACTGAAAGACCACAGATACAGACAGGGTACCAGGGTATCCAGAAGCTTCAGCTATCCATCAGGTTCCTGTCTTCCTATGGCTTAATAAAATAAATAGGAATAAAGATACCACCTAAGAAATTCTACAGCTTCTGGGATATTTTAATATGGGCCTGGTTGTCTCTCCTCAAAACCATGTCAAACTCAGAGGAGGCATTATTATTACTATCCCCAGATGGGATGAGTGATCTTCCAAATGTCATGCAATGGCCAAGAGGAAAAGCTTAGACAGAAGCCCTGATGTTTTTGACTCAAACTACTACTACTACTTCTTCTTCTTCTTCTTCTTTTAAATATTTGAATTATTTACTTGAGAGTGAGAGAGAGAACATGAGAGAGGAGAGGGTCAGAGGGAGAAGCATCTCCCTGCTGAGTAGGAAGACCAATGTGGGACTTGATCCCAGGACTCCAGGATCATGATCTGTGCCAAAGGCATTGACCCAAACTTCTAAACACTTCCTGCTCCAGAATAGAGTCAGTGAGGTCAGGGTTGAAGAAGGAAGGTGGAGACAGGGGAAGAATCCATCCTGAGCATGCTCAGTCCTTAGAAAAGACTAGTTGGAAACAAGAACTCTTTATCAGCATGAACACAATACAAAAACCCTTCTAGGCTTAGCCACCAGATCTTACTTATTAAATCAGCTGTCAAGCTGAAGATCAGGGTTACAGGGTAATTAAGGATTAGGACACTTTGGAACCACTGCTCTATTCTATTCAGATGACTTTGAGAACCACTGTATTATTCTATTCCAACTAAGGTTGTTTCTTCCCACTGTTTCACCAGACCATTGTCATCCAGCCTGTATCCAGCTCATATCCAGGACAGACTCTCTCCCACTAAGATGAACTGAGGTCCTTTCCTGCCTATGCTTATTAATCTGTCACATGATTGGAGAGTGAACGATTGCCAGGTTACCAACACATATATAGGTTTTATTCCTGTAGACTTTTTGACACCTTTGTTCCATCTCTTTACAGAGTCAGCATGTTCTCTCCACAAATTGGGTAATTTCATTTTATGCCCTCCATAATTTCATGGTGTGATCTCAACACATCACATAGAAAAAGAGATGGTTTTCCTTATGAATAGAGCCACTTCTAAAGTCAGTTATATATGCAAACACTTGACTCCATTTCATATTTATGGGAGACAGGTGAGACTCTATTGACAGTTGGTTGGGACCTAAACTACAGTGGTTTGTAAAGAATATGGGCTTTAAATAAAATGAGTTGTGATTATTCAGCTTGGGTCAATATGTAAAGGTAATAAATTCTTCTTTCCTTAGTCACAAAGGAAGACATTAGTCAAGCCTAATGCACACTTTATATTTAACAAGGGAATTAATTAGGAGATAATGACTAAAAAAGGGGTGTCTAAAGGACGCACCCTGTAGGAATGACTAAAATAAAGGGAAGCAAGAAAGGAAAAGGAAAAGGAAATTGATTGTAGTCATATTTCCCAAGTTCAAGAATTGCTACTCATGGCCTGAAAATGGCTGTGCTTTGTGGGCCATCAATCACTGTGAGGAGTTTTATCAACTGGAGTCTTTTATGGAAATGAGCAAAAAGAAGAAGACTGGGAACATCCAGTCTGCAAGAAGATGTCTGACAGCTCAGGCCCCAGGATGTGAGTTATTTGTATACATTTCCCAGTGCTTACTGCATTAATCCAACCAGAATTCTGCCAGACCCACAAGGAGGGAAGCAGGCAGCTGGCCTCCAAAGTATACACTGAGGGTCAGTGAATACACGGTTGTATACACAGTTGGCTCCAGCACTGGGACATGAACAAACCATCAGGATGAACAGACCAAATTTAACAGAAAGTGACACACCCATTATTCACTAAGAAATAGTTAAAACTAAATGTCTTTCTATTCTTAGGGAGTTAATTTAATGTATGCACTATGAGAGACAATGAGAAGGTCATACATGCACTAATGCATGGATGGATGGGTGAAAAGATAGCAAGATGGAAGGATAGATAGGTAAATGGATGAATGGAGCAAAACTTGATTTAGAAATGAATACTTTTAGGTACCACCAGCTCTGCTAGACATTGACTTCATTTAAAGTCTAATTTCACAAAGTGAAGGATTTAATTTTTAACCACAATCTCACAGTTGCATCTATATTAAAGACAAACAAAATAAAAACCATCCATAACAGATTGTAACACTGTCTCAGATGAAACTTATTACAGCCAAGTGTTATATTCCTTTCTAGTATGTGAAGGTATTTCTGCCCATTGATTTTTCCTCTCCCTCCATGTTATTGTTCCTTCCTTTTGGGATTCACTGAAAGTGCAACATATCCTCAACATTGAATACAATAGTTGCATTAATATAACAGATGTCACTTGATGTAATTGAGGAAGGTTTTTGAGGACACAGTAAGAAACCAATAATTAGGCAAGGATTCTATGCTAGAGAATCATTTCCTGTAAGTTCCAAAGAGCTGTTCAAGTTTCCTCCATCTTTTTCAATCAACGTTTCAACATGAGATCTCAATCCCATATCTAGCTTCAGAAGCTTTATAAATGATCCTTTTTTACCGCTCTTCACACCACCTTACTGGGCTTTAGTGTTCCACTAAAAGCACAGGTATCCTACATGTGTAATTGCTCTTGGCAGTTATTTGCTCCAACTACCCCATGCATGGCCCCCCTCCCTACCATCCCCGATAAGGTTCAGATAGGCTCCATCTGAACTTCTTCTGGGATGGGGGGTTCACTGCCTATAAAAGTAAATGGACCACTGCTTCTCAAACTTCAATGTGCTTCCACTCAACTGAGCATCTTACTCAAATGCAAAGTCTGATTAGGTAGATCTGTGGCAGGCTGAGATTACGCATTTCCAACAGTCGCCCAGGTGATGCTAATATTATTGATCTGGGTACAGTTATAGTAGTACATGGCTAGACAATAATATCACTTCAAGTCCTACTTTTCAAGATAGCATTAAATTAATCCCAACCCAGGGAAGGCTGGGAGGAAATTATTGTTCCACTTATCACATGGATACCTGAAGCGGCAGAGCTCCCAAAACTACACACAAGTCAGTAACGACCCAGGAAGAGGGCAGATGATGAAGACGATGCTCTTCCCTCCACTTCTGCACTTTCCCACAAAACAGTCCTGTTTAAACACCTGACTCCTTTTGTCATGATAAATACCCTTGTCCTCCTGCTCACATGAAATGTCAACCCCTAAGTCTCAACAGTTTCCTGGTGGGACTATTTTGTCTGTTTCTATCTGTACATGTCACTTGCATATTTTAGATCCACAGTCAGTGTATTCCAGAAACTTGTACTAGAACAGGTCTCAAACATTAATGTGGAGGCAAGTCACCAGGAGATCTTGTGAAAAGCAGATTCTGATTGAATAGGTCTGGGGTGAGGTCTTACTTTCTGCATTTGTAATAAATTCCTAGATGACGCTAATGCTGCTGATCTTTGGACTCCACTTTAAAGAACAAAAGGTGAGATTATCACCCACAAAACTTGCCCACATTTGATTTCTTTGCTCAATGTTGACCCTCATGTCCATAAAACTTATGATGCAAGCAACAGGCAACTTGACTTCAAGCAGAACTCAATATGTGTGTGTGTGTGTGTGTGTGTATTCTTGTAATTTAGAAAAATCCAGCAGTAGGCATTGCTTTAGGTGAGGCTTGAAGCAGCTTCTCATGGTGCCTCCATGAGAAGGCATCACTATACTAAATGACAGACATAGGCTAATTGGTTGGTATGAACCACATATATATACATATGTAGTTGTGAACATGCTATCTGGTGAGGCAGAGGTCAAGTAGTAGGTCAGGTGCTCTTTTTATTTTTTTTGGCTGAGACAAAATCTGAAACATCCCCTCTTGTCAAAATTTCAAGTGGATTTTTTCTTGGGTTGAGAGGAAAGCCCTATGTAATAATTGCTGAGAACTACTTCTGCTCCAAAAACTATAATTCTGAGAAACTTTCAAGAACTTGATCATACTTAGAAGGCACTGATTATTAAGGACAAAAAAACAAAAAACAAAAAACAAAAAACCTCATGACCATATAAATTCTTGTGTCCTGCCTTTAGATTAAAATACAAATCACCCAACAATTAATAATTTTTTTAAATAGCATTAAAGATTCTCTGAAATCTCAATCCAGTATTTAATACCCCTTCCCAACACATATAAATGTTTTCCCTTGTGCTGTATTTTTTTCCTTTCTACTACTTCCCTCTATTCTTCCCTTGCTTTGATTTGGTATGATGGAGTCATCCTTAATGAAGCACACTGCACCATTTTCATAGGACTGGAGCCCCTAATCAATTACTGTAGAGAAGTTACTAAGGCAATGGAAAAACAAAAGTTTCTGTTTCCTTTAGTTATGGTATATTTTCCATAGTCTGGCTGCTCCGGTCCTTCCATTCAGAATTTTGACGTGCCTTGGAATCTTAAGACTCATTTTCATTCACCTTTGATGTAAAGCAAAACTTGCAAAAAAAAAAAAAAAAGTTTCCTGTTTCTGTAAGAAATGTCATGACATTTTGCATTCTGCAGTGAATGCACAAGCTTGCAAGATTATGTTGATGTAATGGTGACTCTGCTATCACATCTGGGAATTGAAATGATAGAAGAAAAATGCTAATATGTTCACTAGATGAAATCAAGGAAAGGTACTTATTTATAATTATGGATCTTTATTCTATTTTTCTCTTCTCAAATAAAAATATACAGTATTTTCTAGTTACTTATGGTAAGGGATATTTTTGGAAAATTATTAGCAATGCAGATATGAACATCCCTGGATACATTTTATTAGGGAGATTTTTAAGTATGTAATGACTTGTCTAAAATACTTTATGATCTTTCATAAATGGGTCATTTGTCCAGATAAGAAATTTAGTGTAGAATGAACATAGAGTTATATTTGGATCTTAATTACACAGGCCAGAACCACTAGCAAAGTCATTAAACATAATTCTTAAGCTTCCCAGAAGAGAGGATTGATCAGAGGAGACCTCAGTGGGTCCATTTTCCAACTTTAAGAGGCCTAAAATTTTACCCTACTTTTTCTTAATAATTTATACAGTGCAGTGTCTGTGGTTAAGATTTCAGAGAACTATTAATTTCCAGATGGAAAAGAGAGTCTGGGTCTACAGAGACCACACAAGCTTGGAAGACTGATGCAAGTATCTGAATAAATCAGTCATAATGGAAATCATTTTAGACAAGGGTTTTCTTTAACCAACACTGTGCTGATGTTTTGTTCACTTACCCCATGCACTTCAATGTTTTAGTTACTGCATTATTACTAATTGACAAGAAATGGTGTGATTTAAAGGCAACCCATAAAAGGTATTAAATAACTATTACACGGATTGGACTTTGTTTCATTCTTGATCTCCCTCCCCCATTTCAAAATTTTTTTTTCCATTAGTACATATGCAAAATTAAATCCCCTGAATTTGCTTAGCTTTTATTCTGCAAATCATTATTTGTCTCATTAAGACAAAATTATAAGGGCATTTTGGGGCTCCAACTTGTAGCAACGACTAGTATTTTTACAACTCTTTTCCAATAGCAGCTGCACCTTTGGAGAAATAACGAGAAACTAAAAACCATTTATTTAGCATCCAAACTTTACAGGCATTCTTGGTCACCCACTAGATAGTGAGCATTGGGAGCAATGAAGAAGCAAGAAGGAGAGTGTTGGGAGGTAGTAGGTACCTCCATACAGCCAAAGTTGTGTCAAAAGGCAAGGAATAGCAACAGTCATGAAGACCCTTCAAATCCCATTTCCATGATGCCATGGACACAGAAGTGAGCCAAAATGGGCACATCCTCTTGCAGATTGGGATTCCACTTCAGTGAGTAGTACAGAAACTTTATGAATTAGAAAATGAAGGAGGGATAAGTTTGTACAACAAAAAAACAAACAACAACAACAAAACACTGGTGTTTCCCATTAGGCCATATTTTTCTCTTAGCTCCATATGGACTCTCAAAACTCAATTGTAGTCAAAGAATAAAATCATCACCATTTTTAGGTACAGTATGAAGCACTAGCTAAGTAATTTAGAGACAGTTCTAACACCAACTTATGAGGCTTAATGTATTGCATGTGAGTTTGGAGATCACTTTTTTTTCTTTAAGATTTATTCACACTCATGCAATCAGAGTTTTATCTTATACTTTCAAGGACTGATGAGAAAATTTAATGAAAAATCCATAGCGGAATGCAGCCTTTCAAAATTTACCTGAGAAGGGGGATGAGATAAGGGGATACGGAACAGGATTTTCAAAATCTGATTTTTTTTTTTTTCATTAACAGACAAAAATCAGTTCTGGAAAATGCCTAAACTTAGTCCTTTAACAAAGTAAAAGCATCAATACTGTATGTGAAGAACATTAAGATTTTCTTTACCAAAATTTCAGACTAAAGATAAAAGGAAATTTCAAATTAATGAAATATTTTGCTAGGAAAGAGATATGATGATTTCCAAAGAGTTTCTATTGTCTCGGAATAGTGTCTAGGTTGTGATTTGGTTTTTAAAAGTGTGTGTGTGTGTGCGTATCTAAGCACATACCATGGAGGCAATTGGTTAAGGTAAGGTATTTTCCTCCAGACATGGCTATACCAACATATCAACCATCACTATCCAGTAGCAGAGGATTAGTTAACAAGCAAATGAGATATTAGACATAATCCTTTAATGGTGAAATGAGAGGTGTTCAAGATATATAGCTGGCTCAAGAGACTGTCCAGAGCCTGTCCCCTCTTCATGAACAATGTATGAGAATCTACACATTCTGGAAAGCTTGGCCACTGAAGATCTTAAGAGCCGGGCTGAGGTCCATGGCTCTGATGGTACTATTACACACTGGATGGACAACTCCATGGCCTGACCTGCTAACAGGATTGTGTTCACAATGAACATTTCCTGGAGGGTGTTTGTTGCAGTCCCTGCAGACGGAAGAGCACTACTAAGTTTACAAAAGAAGACTAGATGACTATTTTTTCGACTGCTTGCTAATGGATGTTAGTATGTGTGACAGATGTCAGCCTGAGAACTGCTTATATTTTCAACATAGAGTTTGATACAGCTGTGAGATATCAGTAGAACATTTTCACCTCTACCAGAGGCTAACAGTATTTGACAAGTGAACTTGATGATTGTTGATGGAGCTGAAAGTTATGGGCAGAAACGCAGTAACAAAGGTGGAGCAGTGTGCTTGAGAAAATGACTCAGGAGTGGGCATGAGATAGCCAGTGTTTCCCTAATACACCTAAGGGATGAGGAAAAAAAAAAAAAAAGAAAGAAAGAAAGAAAGAGAAAGAAAGAAAAGAATTAGAAAACTATAGAGGAACCAACCCAGATCAAGACATTCAACAAGTCGGCCAGATGTAAATATCCCCAGTTCTGAGGCTGCTCAACCAGTCTTGGCTATCGCTCTAAGATGCTGCTGATGCCCTACCCACTGCCCTTTGAAGTTCACATTCTCATGCCCATTGGTGCCTTCTCATCACTAGCCCCTGGGAGTCTCTAACCATGGACAGGTGAAGAAAGCAAGGTGATAATATAAGGTAGGACAGTTCTGAGATATGCTCCATGCAGTCTGTCAGAGGCTTTCATGGGAGTGAGCCCTTGTTGCCCACAGCAGTAACCTGTTCAACAATGCACCTGTGCTGGCTTTCTGTTCTCCCTTTTGTCACTTCCCTATTCCCCTATCAGTAGTCCTAGCATCAACTCCAAAATTAATTACATGTGTTCAGCTAGTCACCAAGTGTGTTTTTTGGAAAACCGAGCGTCTGATATATGTTCATATTAGGTACACGTGCTCTAACATTAGTGCCCACATTAAGCGTGCATTCTAAATAAGCCACCTTAATTCTCCCAGAGACATGAACGAATAGTCCCTTCTCTTTATTGCTATTTCTGCATTCTATTGCCTTGTTGTCGTTCTCCTGCTTGGAAGAATTATAAACTACAGCATTGTGACTCCTGGAACTGCATATAATCACTATTCAAGAGGAAAAATGAATTGCAAAATAAAAACCTTCCTTGCAACTTGGTATACAGAAGATAAAGGCAAGGAAGTGGAGAAGTGAAATCTTAGGCAAGCTTGATGCTCAATCACGGTAATTTCACCATAAAAATGATGAGGAAGAGCTTTGGGATATGTATCATAGTATCATTTGGTCCCGAGTAAAGGTGATTTTATTGCACTAAGCTTTGCAGATTATCCATTTGCACACAGCTGACCTATATCCAACCAGAATTGGCTTCCATGGGAGTTTTAAAATAATAATAATAACACGAATAATAAACTGATCTTGTCATAGCTTTTATTATCAGTTGTAGTTAAGGAAAGGCAGAGAAGAAAAGAGGCTCAATGTATTAATACTTGGCTAGCTAACAAGCCAAAGAGATATTAGAAATCATTCTTCATTGGCAAAACGAGTGGGGTTCAGGATATGTAGCTGGGATTGAAGCTCAGGAATAAAACTCCCCTGGTCTGAGAATCTGGAGACAACTATTTACTGTGCGACCACAGAGATTTCCCTGAAGCTATTAGAACAGATAAAAATGACACCACTTTCACAAACCAACTTGTTTCACCTTTTAAGAAATTCTCTCCAGATTTCCTTTGCCAGACCTACTCAAAGATAAATAGAAACATGACTCTCAGACAAATATTTACAGGTCTCAGCACCACGGAGCTCTCTCCTTTCGGTAATATTTTGTGTATTTCTACGGAAGCACACTCATGGCTGCTGAAAGATGTCATCTCTGGAGGGGAATGGCCAGAGGTCATCTTTAATGTGGTTTTATCCCACTGATCTCAGTGGCTGAACAGGAGGGAGAGCTTTCATTTAGTGAGTTCTCTGCTCCAATCCACTTCTTCTGGTATCTTCCCGTGCTTTACCCCTTCCCCGTTTAAGGTCACAAGTGAGATGAGAAGATGTGGCTTGCATGGAAGAGTGGATAAAAAAGAGAAACTTCAAAAAGCAAAGGACTGTTAGAAAAACATGTATTTTTATTTTATGAGGTCTAGGACAAACCTCTGTCGGCTAGAGAATACTACCAAGGCTAGGAGCTATATAATCAGATAAATGCTCTCAAATACTCTAAGGACTTCCACTCTGCACAGCCAGACCCTGTCATCTGTCCAGACCAGGAGGTTAAGCTGAGGTTCACAAAGAACTCTGCCGAAGAAAGCATTTGTGTCTAAATCATACAGTCTTCACAAGGACATTCCATCTAGGGCACAGCAGAGTTGATTTTTTTTTAATTCCCTTAAAATAAGTTTCTGGTTTCAAATACATGAGATCCTTGAAATATAACAAAATTCCTGTCCATTTCTTGCCTCATTTTGACTAGGAGTATTTTTTTAAAAATCAGCAAAATTAAATGACTACCCTGGGTTCTATTTCTTAATGGAATATTTGGAAGTATGACTGTTCTGAAGCTAGGTTTTTGGGATGGAACTTTTCTTAAGCTAGATGCCTCACTGGGGTGAGAGATCTTTGGATCTTGCTGTCACTAGCTCTGAGACCCTGAGGAGACAAGGTCATGTCTCTCTGGTCCTCCATCGCTTAATGTGGAGAATGAGGAGGTCACACTAGGTCACCTATAAACCTGATCCCCCAGTCTGATGGTCTGTGATTCAAATAAGTATAGCTAATCTTCACGGAGTACTTACTGTGTGCTCTGCAGTATTCCAAAAGTAATAAATAGATTCCTCACTTAATTCTCCCCACAAGCCTAGAAGGTAGATGCTTTTTTTTTTTTTTTTTTTTTTTTTTTTTTTTATTTATTGGCCACATCTTATGGTTGAGGAAACCGAGGTACAGTGGGGTTCTGTTTCTTAGGTTAGATCACATTCTCAGACACTGTGAGGCAGTCTGCCTCTAGAGAATGCCTTCTTTTTTTTATTTGACAGACATAGATCACAAGTAGGCAGAGAAGCAGGCAGAGAGAGAGGAGGAAGCAGGCTCCCTGCTGAGCAGAGAGCCCGATGCCATGCGGGGCTTGATCCCAGGACCCTGGGATCCTGACCTGAGCCAAAGGCAGAGGCTTTAACCCACTGAGCCACCCAGACGTCCCTAGAGAATGCCTTCTTAATCACCAGGCCGACTGCCTCTCTGGCTATCTCTGACCTCCTCAGTGCTGTCCTAAGAGTCAAAGGCCCACAGACGCAATGTGTCTCTGGTTGGGTTTCCCCAAAAGCAGACACTGAAATTAGGATTTTTGGAAAAAGTGTGTTATGTGGGAGCTGATTTCAAGAAAGCCCCGTGAAGAGGAAGAAAAATGGGGCATGGCTGAGAGGAAAACCAGTGAGCACAGTGCACCTTAATGGATAGGTTACCACTGTGGATAACTGGGGCTCCATCTGCTGGGGGCGCTCCGAGGAACTAGGCTGAGCCCAGCCTGGAGTCTTCTACTGAGGGGTGAATTAGACAGGATATTTACGGGCCAGTTCCCATGCTGATTGGCTAGCTCTCTGCGATTCTGGCCTGTCTATACTTGAGTAGAGCTTACCCTCTTGGCTAGGGAACAGACTCCTCTAGGAGGAGGGAATATTTAGGAAGTATAGGAACCATGTAGACTGAGCAGCAAAGGTAAGGTCCTGACAGAATCTGCTACAGCAGGCTAGAAAAAGCAGGAGCCAGTACTCACATTCAGGCCATTTGGCTCCTCCGGTCCTTGGCCTCAAGGGGCAAATCAGCTATGCTGATAACTGCGTGGGCTGGAAAACCACTAAGGGGGAGAAAGAGGCTTGCTCAATCTCCCTCCCAGGGTTTCTCTGCCAACCAGTCTTGTCTGCCCCGTACAAGGGAAGGATCCTGAGCCATTGTCTTGTTTGGTTTAATTCGAGATTCGACACATCCCATGATTTATAAGAGGCCCAGGATACTTAATGAGCTTGATCTGCGCCTTGAGCTAACTGCATCTCCCTGTGCTCAGCTGCTATCGATTAAAAATAAACACTGGTTTTGTTTATCCTGGACAATTTGTTTGTTTTCTCCACAAATGTTCCATTAGCTATCAGACTCATTTTTTAGTTCAATTGCCAGGACTAGTAAAGTTTGTGTTAAGTGCAAAATGATACATGCCTGCCATTGGTTTTCAAGTTGAAAGCATTTAAAAAACATTTTTAGTATAACTTTTCATCTTTTAATTAAAAAATAAAACCCAGTTCAATCTTATTACTCTGTAAGAGAACATTTCACCAGTAAAAGACATTCCCCAAGGACTCTAATAAAAAAGAACAAATATATTATTATAATATGATTAATCCGTATTAAAGATTCTCTTATTAAGGAAGGTCAGGGAGTCTCATTTGGTAGCATGCTTAGAGCAGAGCCAGGAGATCAAAGGTTGTCATTATTTGACATTTATAGACCTGGCAGCAGAATATGATGAAGTACTTGAGTGAGCAAACTGGACATGACCTAACAGCCCAATAAAACAATGCCGGACAGTTGCACTAAGCATTGCCATCACTCCCTCCGTCATCTTATCCTCGTATTACACTGCAGGTGATTCAAAAGTAAATGACAACTGTAACATCAAAGGACCTCATGGGTTCCATGAGAATAAGATGACCAAATGGTAGCAGCATCAGGCAAACCAGGTACAGAAGTGAGCTCTCAAGGCCAGAGGGGACCACCCTTTCCTCTCCAAAGCCCCTAACCCCATATTCTCTTGCATAGCCAGATATTTCCATTTATTTACTTAGCTGATCATGTACTGATTGAGACTTTATTGTGTGCCAGACACTGAGAAGGGCTGATGTTATTTTGGTGAGCAAAAGCAGGCGGATCCCTACACTCAACAACTTCAAAATCTGGCAGGAAAAGACAATTAAATGAAAGAGGCAAACCAGCGTGAAAATGCACCTGTAAGAGTTATGGGGCAGAACTGCAAGACAGGAGAGCATACGGTTGGGCCATTTGACCTGATTATGAAGGTCAGGGTAGGAAGATTTCCCTGAGGCAATGATATATGAGCTAAGAATCATAAGATGAGGAGAAATTGACTAGACAAGAGGTGTAAGGAACATATTCCCAGGGCAGGGAAAGCACGTACAACAGCCCTGTGTTGGGAGGCGGTGGAAAGCAGTGTTTAGGACAGAGCTGGAGCGCAGACTCCAAGAGAAGCACAGCCCTGGATGAGACCAGAAAGACTTAACTGGGGATTTTTGCTTTTATCTGGAATAGTACCTCATTGGGGAGTATCTTCCTATCACTCCTGGAGGCTGGCCCACATCGATGTGCTAATGTGATTGCATGTCCTCTTTGTGTAAGAGGAGATGTTTGAGGGCTGAGGCAAAGCCTTATTTGTTTCTTTCTCCTCTACACTTTAGCACCATAACCAGTTTAGTCTATTTTTTTATTTCATTGAAATAAAATTAACATACCATAGAATTCACCACTCTCAAGTGTACAATTCAGCGGTCATTAGTATATTCACGACTCGTACATCCATCACCTAATTCCATAACACTTCCATCATTCAAAACAAAAACAAAAACCTGGTGCTAATGAGCAGTCGTTCACCATTCTCCTGTCTCCTCAGGACCTGGTGACCTCTAATCTACCTTCTGTCTTTGGATTTGCCTACTCTAGACATTTCATACAATGCAATCATGAAAGATGTAGCCTTTTTTTGTCTAGATTCTTTCACTTAGCATATTTTCAAGGTTCAACCATATGGTACCAGGAATCGGTACTTCATTCATTTTTATGGCTGAATATGCCACATTTGGCATATCTGCTCATCAGCTGATAGATAATTTGGGTTGTTTCCACTTTTTGACTATTACAAGCAGTGGTGCCATCAATCGTCATAGACAGGTATTTGTATGAATACCTGTTTTCTTTTTTTTTTATTATTATCATGTTCGGTGAGTCACTGTATCATTAGTTTTTTATATAGTATTCAAATGATTCACCAATTGTGCATAACACCCAGTGCTTATCACAACATGTGCTTTCAATTCTCTTGGTTATATGCAGGATTAGAATTGCTGGGTCATATGGTAATTCTGTGTGTAACTTTTTAAAGGAACTTTTACCGGTTTTCTATAGCAGCCTGTATCATTTTACATTTCCACCAGCAATGTATAAGATTTCCATTTTTCCCCATATCTTTGCCAAAGTACTTGTTACTGTCTGCTTTTTTTGATTATAGAAAGTCTAGTAGGTGTGAAATGTAATCTCACTGTGGTTTTGATTTGAATTTTCCTAACAATGAATGTTTTTTTCATGTGCTTATTGGCCATTTGTCCATCTTTGGATAAATGTCTATTCAAATTCTTTGCCCATTTAAAAAAAAAATGGATGGTTTGTCTTTTTGTTGTTGAATTGTGGTAATGAATACTCGACCCCTTATAAGAGATACAAATTGTAGGGACACATGGGTTCAGTCAGTTAACCGTCTGTCTCTGGCTCAGGTCATGATTCCAGGTGCTGGGATTGAGTCCCTTGTCAGGCTTCTTGCTCAGTCAGAAGCCTACTTCTCCCTCTGCCTGCTGCTCCCCCTGATTTGTGCTCTCTCTCACTCTGACAAATAAATTAATAAAATTATTTAAAAAAGACATGAAATGCAAATATTTCCAACCATTCATTTCAATTTCTTGTCAATTTCATTTCTTCTCTGGTATACAAAAGTTTATTTTTGATGAAGTCCAGTTTATCTATTTTTTCTTTTCTTTATTGTGCTATTGGTGTCATATTTAAGATACTCTTGTCTAACCCAACATCACAAAGATTCACATCTGTTTCCTTCTAAGAGTTTTATGGTTTTAGCTCTTATGTTTAGGTCTTAGATCTCTGCTGAGTTCCTTTTATGTAGATGTTGTGAGACAGGGGTCCAATTTTTTTTTTCTGTCTAGTTGACCCAACATCATTTGTTGTTGAAAAGACTATTCTTTGACCATTGATCACCTTGTGTCTTTGTGAAAAAATTGAGTATACATATGTAGTTATATATTTATATATAAGTATACTACATTGACTTATATACATTATTGAATATATATACATATATATCTATATACATCCTCTATATATATCTTGATTACTATAACTTCACAGTAAATATTGATATCAAGAATTGAAAATCCTCTGATTTTATTTTTTTATATAAAGACTTATTTTATTTATTTTAGATAGAGAGAGAGCACACACAAGTGGGAGGGGAGTGGCAGAGGGAGAGTATCTCAAGCAGATTCCCTAATGAGTGCAGAGCCCAACAGTGCTTGTTCCCACAACCCTAAGATCACGACTTGAGCCAAAATCAAGAGTCAGACACTTAAACGACTGAGCCAGCTAGGTGCTCCTGACTTTATTATTATTATTATTATTATTTTATTTTATTTATATATTTGACAGACAGAAATCACAAGTAAGCGGGGAGGCAGGCAGAGAGAGAGGAGGAAGCAGGCTCCCCGCTGAGCAAAGAGCTCGACGCAGGGCTCGATGCCAGGACCCCGGGATCATGACCTGAGCCGAAGGCAGAGGCTTTAACCCCCTGAGCCACCTAGGCACCCCTTATTATTTTATTTTAAAGACTGTTTTGGCCCTTTGGGTTCCCTTGGTAGTTCATATGAATTTTAGGATCAGCTTGTGGATTTCTGCAAAACAAAGCAGTTAGAATTTTGATAGAGATTATATTCAATCTGTTACTCACTTTGGGAAGTATTGCCATCTTAACACTATTAGGTCTTCCAATAAATGAACATGGGGTGTCTTTCCATATATTAAGTCTTCTTTAACTTATCTTAACAATATTTTATAGTTTTTAGTGTAAAAGTCTTATATCCCCCTGGTTAAATTTATTCATAATAATGATGCTATTATAATTGGCATTGTTTTTTTTTTTATCTCCTTTTCAGTTTGTTCATTGCTAGTGTATAGAAATACAACTGATTTTCGTATATTGATCTTGTATTCTACAACTCTGCTAAACTCACTTAATAGCTTTAATAGGTTTTTTTTTTTTTCCCTACAGATTTCTTAGGGGTTTTATGTATAAAACGTTATCTGCAAATAGAGCAAGTTTTAATTTTTCCTTCCAAATCTGGATGCCTTTTATTTCTTTTTCTTATCTACCTGCCTTGGCGAAGACTTCCTGTATCATGTTGAATAGACATGGTGAGGATGGACATTCTTGTCTTATTCCTGAACTTAGGAGAAAAGTTTTTAGTTTTTCACCATTAAGTATAACACATGTTAGCTGTGGCTTTTTCATAGATGGACTTTCAACCAGTTTCTTTTGAAAAAAAAAAAGGAAAAAGAAAAGAAAAAAGAAAAGGAAAAAGAAACTTCTAAGAAATTTCAACTTCCCAGAGAGAATATTTATTTGTTCTAGAGGCTTCCACTCCTGACTCCTCTATATCTCTTCAGTCTTCTCCCTAAGTGATACTTTGTCCCAGTGTTTTCAAATATGGTTCACAGAACTCTGCATCAAAATCACCTTGAGGGCTGTTTTAAAGGCAAATTTCTATGTTTCTCCCCATAGACTCTACTAAAATCTCTGGATGCGGAGCCCAGGAATATGCATTTTTAACAAGCCTCCAGGTGATTCCTCATAAAAGGAAAGGAAAAGAGAAGAAAAGGTGTTTATTTTTCAAATACATTTGAGAAATACTGCCAAAATATATTTTAAAGACTCAGTCTACTGAATAAAATAAACTCATTTAAAGTGGGAAATTCCTAATTTACTTCATCAAGAAAGTCTTTGGGGCCAAATACCAATTAATCATGCAAAATATAGTATTAAAAATGCTACATGATCACTTTTAATAAATCATTAGATAGAGGAAAAACATTTTTTTTTAACTCTAAGGACCTACAAACATCTACAGACCGAGCTACAAATAAAAGATGTTCAATAGTAAAAAAGAAATATGAACAATGGTTGTACCATGTTCTTTTTGGCAAGACTACAACAACACAGATGCCTTATTCATGAGTCCTTATAAACCTGCATTTGCCCATTGTTCTCTGGCAGGGAAAAGTAATGAAGGAATTTCTATGAAATAATAATAACGAGATAGACATAATAACAATAATAATTATAATCATAATTATTATTATGTAAAAGGCCTTCCACGGAATAATAGCAAAAAGATCTATCCTAGCCTCTTTGGCGCCTTCTTACTAGAATTCCCGTGAGTAAAAAGGCCTGGTCTGTCCAAGCCAGCTACAGCAAACTCCGTCAGATTTAGATCCCATTCCTCCAGGACATTCACAGTTGTCTCTTATCTCTCTTTGCACATCTGCACAGACTACAAACAAGCTATTCCTGATGTTCTAGTTTCTACTGTCATGTTAACAGCCTCTCAGATGTCTTTGAATCATTCAGGTGGCACCTGTGGTTTTTTAGCTAGAAGAGCACAAGCCCCAAGCACTGTGAAGCTGTGGGGGATAGGAAAAGCACAGGCAAAGGAATTTGCAGCAAAAATTATTTTCCCTTCCCCTTGCCTTTAAGTTCAGTGTGAGGTACGGATTTGTTTGCTGTTTCATTATTTAAGGTGCCCCTACTTTCATGAATAAGACTTTCTGTAATGATTTCTGGGATGACTCCATGGGATTTGTGTGCATAAAGAAGCTGGGGTGGGGTCTCAGCCAACACTCCACATTCAGGAGTCTGTCTCTGGGCCAATACTGAGTATGCTCTGGGTTCTCATGGGAGCTCTATCCCACCGTTTGTCCCTTTTCCATGGACTCTTTCAATGCCCCCTTCAAGTCAGTATGTCCTATAGGTAACTCCAGGAATGAGCCTCTGGGCGGAAAAAAAAAATCCTCCTAAGGGTAGCTTGTAGAAGCCACTCAGATAATGGTTCCCAGATTCTGGCAAACCAGCAACTGGCATTGCACCCATGTAAACCCTGAGCTCAACCTTTGGGGAGGATCAAATGAATTTTTTCTTTCCATTAAACAAATTGCCAAGTTGAGGACCTGGTGGAAGCGCGCAGACTTAATGAGCTAAGGGGCTTTCAGTTAAACATTGCTCTTGGGACACTGTTGAGTTTCCTGAATCCGTTTTAGGGAGGGAGGACAAAAGCACAAATGAATTACTTTCTGCAAAATATATCTAAAACCTATCCCTGAACCTTATTGACTAGGAAGAGGGAAATACCTGTAAGCTGTGAGCAAATAGCAACACCCTTGAGGACACATATGGGACCCAAATCATACATGTTGGTTTAACTCCCACCTGCACCCCGCTCTTTGTTGTACAGAGTAAGAGTAAACAGCCATTTGGTGCCAAACACTGGTATCCCGTCCCTGGTATCAGTGTCTATAAAGTGATTCAGAGGACTTCCCTGCCATCCTCTCCAGCCAGGTCTTCCCTCTACCCTTACTCATGCCCTCTTAAGGACCCAGATGAGCCTATTCTATTTTCTTGGGGTCCATCATATGCTCCACTATCTCCAGGCCCTTGTCATGCTGCCTAGAGAATGTGCTATCCACTTTATCAGCAGAGATGAAGATAACAGGGCTTTAGTGAGTACTTCCCATGTGCTAAGCATAGTGCTATGATCTCTACATTATCTCATTTAATCCTCACTTACTTGTTGGTGCTAATATGATATGTGACTTTGGGCAAGTCATTTCAAACTTCTGAGCTTCTGTTTTCTTGTTGGCAAAATAGGAACAAGAAGAACACGCATCTCATTGGTTCAGATTTCATGGGGTAATCCTCAAACCCCTCTTTGCATAGTCTCTGGATTGTAGTAAGTGCTCAGTAAATGTGAAGTAGCACGAGTACTATTCCCTTTCTTTTTTAAAAGGACTGAGGTTTGGAGACAATAAAGCAGTCTTCCAAAGTTATGCAGATACTGAGTGGCAGCTGGGATTCATGTGTCAAACGTGGGCATTTTTGCCCTTAACCGTGATACTGTGCCACTACCTCTGAACACCACTCATCTTGCTAGATGAAGTTCAGGTCCTTCCTCTGCCAGATTTTCAATAACTCACAGAAAACTTTCTCTGTCTTCTGAAGTCATAACATTTATTATCTATGTCACTTATTTACTTTAGCATGTTCTTATCTGAATTTCATATTGTAACCTAAATGGTAATCCTGATATTCACAACATGGAAGCTCAATCACTACACAAACTCCCTAGCACCTTCTGTGTGTCAGGGAAACTCCAGTCTGCTGCAGTGGGAGAGGGATGAGCATTAATGAGGGACTGCACAAATGAGGGGGGCCTGGAATTGTCGTGAGAGAGGGAGAGGTGTTGAAGGTTTACAACTGTGATGGAGGGGTCAGGTATCTTCAGAGATACTGAGAAGTGACAGTTTAGCTGAGATATGAGCACAGAGGAGAGGCTTCTGAGGTAAAGAAGGGAAGGAAGCACAATCTGGGAAGGGGGTATAGCATATGCAAAGGTGCAGAGATCTTATGATAGGAGGCAGGATGGAACATTCGAGGGATCAAAAACTGGTGAGCATCTCTGGTGGACATGGCCAGATGAAACTACAGAGATCGGCAGGGACTGGGCATTGAAGAGTCTTAGAGGTCATGTTAAAAAGTCTAAGTTTAATTAATTTATTTATTAATTTATATATATATATATATTTAAAAACTTTTTAAAAAGACTTTATTTATTTATTTGACAGACAGAGATCACAAGTAGGCAGAGAGGCAGGCAGAGAGAGAGAGAGAGAGAGAGGAGGAAGCAGGCTCCCTGCTGAGCAGAGAGCCCAATGCGGGACTCCATCCCAGGACCCTGGGATCATGACCTGAGCCGAAGTCAGAGGCTTTAACCCACTGAGCCACCCAGGCGCCCCAACTTTTTTTTTTTTAAGAGAGAGAGAGAGAGCTCACACATGTGAGAATGGGGTGGGTGGATGAGGGTGGAGGGCCAAAGTGAGAGAAGGAATCTTAAGCCGACTCCACACTCAGACAGAGGGCTTGATCTCATGACCCAGAGATCGTGACCTGAGCCGAAACCAAGAGTCAGATGCTTAATCGACTAAGCCACCCAGGTGCCCCACAGTTTAATTTAGACAATGGAAAAATATTAAAGTTTTGAGCAGGTTATGATGTAATTAGTTTTTATGTGAAGGGAAACATGATCTGGTCTGCAGTGGAGGGACTGGATTATAGGGGGGCATTATACAGGCAGAAAGACTATTGGGGGGCCCTGCTGCATTCTACATGAGAGATGGCAGTAGTTCAGGTGAGGATGATGGAGATGCATGTGTAACACAAGGTGAGATACAGTCAGGGAGGTCTGAGGTGACTGCTCTAAGGTGACAGTTGAACAGAGATGTGAAGGAACTTAAAGCCTGTTTATCATGTCTACCAGTCAGTATCCGCATTTTTACCTGTAGAGATGGTTAATTTTATGTCAACTTGACTGAGCCATGATACACAGATATAGGGTCAAACACTGCATGATACTGTAAGGTATTCTTAGATGTCAGTAACTTTTAAATCAGTAGACTTGGAGTAAAACAGATTATACTCTATACTGAGTAATGTGGATGAGCCTCATCTAATCAGTTGAAGGCCTTCAATTGAAGAGACAGACTGAGGTCCTCTGAAGAGGAGGGGACTCTATCTGCAGTCAACTTTTTGTTTTACTTTTTTAATTGAATTTTAATTCCAGTACAGTTAATATACAGTGTTATATTAATTTCAAGTGTACAATGCAGTGATTCAGCAATTCCACATATTACTCATTGCTCATCAGCATAAGTGTCTTCTCCATTACTCCATTACAACATCAGCTCTTCTCTACATCTTCAGCCTCTCTCTCTCCCTATACGTGTGTCTATATATATAATCCCTGACTAATATTCTCATGTTATTATAGAAGACTAGCTGTTTGCTCCCCCTACAATTTAATCCTTTCACGATATCCTAGCCCCTTTTGACTATTCAAAGATATGCAGGCATTTTTTTTTCTCTTTTCCTCCTACGTCATCAGTTTTTGTTTTGTTCTCTTTTGCTGCAGGATTATTTTAGCACTGGGCTTATCACCTATTCTAAAAGTTCTTTCCTATGCTCCTTGGAAAAATGGCTGATTCCATATCTGGGGAAAAAAAATATACATGCTAGGCCTGCAACATTTTATTGCATTAGAAATCAAGGAATCTATCAAAAACTAGTAGGATCAAGTCTAAAAGACAAGTTTAAAAGTCTAAAAGACACTAGGCTCTGAGGAAAAAAAAAAAAAAAGCTCTTAGTGACCAATAATGGGACAGTTGGAGTACTAATAAGAATAATAAATATAATGGGATAATGGATGGGAGTATACTAAATAGGTTTAAAATTCATATTTGTTTTTTCTTAATGATATGTAAAAGCAAAATTATTGGACACTTTGAAAATACTAAGGAATCAAGTCACTATTTTGAAAACGGGTAAATAAAAAGTAAGTGAATTGTTCCTACCTTTCCTATTGGAGCTGTAAATTTGGTAACCTAAAAGCTAACAAAGAGAAGTTTTTCTTTACAGATGATTGGAATTAATAAGTGGAGAACAAAAGATAGAATTCGAGTACCACCAGTTTGCAGTTTGCAGCTCTTTAAAAAAAAAAAAAAAAGATTTAATTGATTTATTTATTTGAGAGAGTGAGAGAGAGAAAGAAAGAGCACAAGCAGGTGGAGGGGTAGATGGAGAAGCAGATTTCCCACTGAGCAGGAAGCCCAATGCAAGGCTTGATCTCAGGACCCCAAGATCATGACCTGAGCTGAAGGCAGATGCTTAACCAACTAAGCCACCTGGTGCCTCCCTGCCATTTCGCAGCTCTTAATAAATTAATGGTGTATGAGTATATTTGTGTGTGTGTATATATATGTACATATGTATACATATACACACAAACATGTTTATTTATGTTTGTGTGTGTGTGTGTGTGTGTGTGTGTGTGTGTGTGTGTGCTGGGTCTGATTTAGTCATAACCATCAGATAGTGGCAATATAGGGGATAGAATAACATGTTAAATGACACTAATGATATCATTAGCAAAATCTCAGTTATGAGATACTCTAGAGAACAACAACAACAACAACAAAATTACAAAAACCAAGGAAGAAAGGGAGGAAAGAAGAAAAAGAAGGAAGGAAGAAGGAAGGGAGGGAGGGAGGGAGGAAATGTAGAGCAGACTGACAGATTAAAATACATTTAGAGACAGACTTAAAAACAGAACAGTGGTTATATCTGGGGGAGTGGTTAGATGAATAAGGGGCATGAGGAAATCCACGGTGCTAGGGATATTCTGTATTTTGATCTGGATGGTAGTTATACACAAATTCATTCAGCTATATATCTTAGATTAATATACTTTTCTCTTTATTGTATGTATTATATATCTTAATAAAAATTTAAAGAGAGAGAGACTAATTTAAAACATATAGCAACTACATAAAACATATGGGCCTTATTTAGATCCTTACTTAAACAAAGAAACCAGAAGCAGATGAGACAACTGAAGATGTGTGAATTGAAACTGTTTGCTCATTAATGTATTCTGGGTGTGTTTCTTAGTAGTATTTTATCTTTTGGAGGTATGTTCTGAAGTATTTATGAGTGGTATGATGTCCAGCAAGTGAGAGGCAATACTGTATTAGGGTTGCACGTATATGGATTTCAATCACCAGGAAGAGCAAGGCCTGAATAGAGAAGAAAAATAGAGAAGAAGGCCCAAGTCTGGTCAGTGAAGTTGGATGTGCGGAAGGCTGGCAAACAACACAGGGAAGGGAGCTCAATGATATAAATCTCAGAGGAACCAAATTTTTACAAGCAGGTAGCATAGCAGCTCTCTGAAATGTCCAGGAGAGATCAATTGCCCTCTTGGCCCAAAGGTTGGAGTAGGTAAGAAAATACCTAACACCTGCATGCCTGGTCCTTCTATAATTGCCACACACATCCTGCTCCCCCATACAGTCCTTAAACACTTGACATCTGTCAGCCTACTAATTATAATTTGCCTTAAAATACATCGTCTTATCTACATAGTAGCATTAGAAATAATCTTGCCAGTTAGATTCATTTTAATCATAAAATAATATACTGAATAAAAAAGATACTGAGGAAAGATCAAATCAATTACATAAATTAAATGTCTTTGGTATAAAATCAAATCTTATTGGTAAATTTCTATCAATACATTCCCAATTGGGGGAAAAACAAACAAACAAACAAACCTAGAATTATTCTAAAATTGAACACACCAGTGCAGTGTACCTACTATACTTTCAAGCGGTGTAAGTGTGAAAATATTGTATTGTGGTTAAAGTTGGGTGTCCTTGTAAATTTCCAGATTTACACTGCACCCACCCAAGAGGTACCAAATCTGAGACCTTCCTTTCAAAGCCTTGGCAATAGATATTGAATGAATGAGAATTGCTATTAATCTCCCTCATGCTCTGTACACACACTTGTAAGTACAATTATAGTTACCATGAGTGGCTGAGACAATTGTGACTTTATCTTCTCCCTTCTAACAAGTCATAGTGCTACATATTCGTCAATGCCCTGGGATTGTTCTTATTATTGTCTGCCATTCTTAGGGTGGTTCTTCCATCCCAAGGATCTCCACCTCCAGCCCTATAAGCTGAGCTCCAAAGAAGAAGAAGAAGAGGAAGGAACAAGGGAGCAGGGGCATTGTACTTATCAATAAACTATAATTTGCTAGAATCCCCAGCAAATTCCACTTAGATAGCATTGCCCAGAACCATAAACATACAGTCCCAGATAGCTGCAAAGGAGTCTTGGAACATGTCTTACAAACAAAAAACAAATACTGCATTCATTCCCATCCCCAATAAAATTCAGTTTACTATTTATGTAGAAGTAAAAGTGGATATTCCATCTAAAACTAACAACATCTACCAAAGTTATAAAATATAGAGACATAAACACATATATACACAATTAGATATGCAAACATACTAAAGACTGAATTATAGAACATCTTAGAACAAATACTATTTCTCTTTTTTCCTCTATGTACAAGCTTTACAATTCTATTAAGAGGATCTGCCTTGGGATATTAGTTTATATCGCTCTTTTATTTCTCTGGTAATATTTAAATATCTCATGCCTCTCGTACACATTGGGGATTAGTCTCAATTTTCAAGGACTAAGATACCTAATCAAAGTAGAAGGCCTTACTAAATCACACCAAATTATACCCTTTGGGGGCAAAAGAATGTACAGCAACGAAAGACATATATACAATGTCAAATTAGTTCTATTTTTGCATTTCTTTTTTCTTTGCTCTTCTACCTTTTCCTAAATACATCTTCCCAGAAGGACTACCCCATACTCACTCTTCTAGGTTTCCTTCCCTGTAACTGCTCATATATTCACTTTTTCCAATTTTGAAAGCTTTTGAAACATCTAGGAAAAATATTTGATCTCAGAGATCTGAAAGGAAAGATCTCATATTCAGCCATTCCTGTGAATCCCCCAGTCTTTACAGATTTAAAACATTCCCAGAGCACTAATACAGACATTTTCCACAATTTTATTATTTAAAATATTTATAGTTCTCAATTATGCAAGTAATGGGCAATTTGTCTGCATTTATTATAGTTCTAATTCTTGCCAGTCAGTGTGTTTACTATGTAGGCAGTTTATAAAATGGAAAGGATACACACAGTCAAGTTTATCTTTTAACTTCCTCTTGTATTTACTACACCTTCGACCAGCCAGGTTCTAAGGATGAGTATCTACAGTGCCATTCATCCAATACCACAACCCAATGAAGAGCACCTCAGGAAATGTAATTGATCTTCCTTGATCCATAACATCTGTATGGCTTGGACCACTGCTGAGATCCCGAGCTCCATTTCTCTTGTCAAGGGAAGTTACTAAGACCTAGAAAATAGCCCAAAGGAGCATGAAGTGATGAAAGGTATGGAAAGAAAGCACAGCTTGGAAAATGTCACAGCAGAACACCAGCAAGTTTCACCAGCTCAAAAAGATAAACTCTATTTAGAAAATGTAAAGCTCCTGGCATCATGCAAAGCCCTTGCTATTTCCAGGCTTGTAGGATGTCCAGCCTCAGTTGTTAATCTGCAGTTGGCCATCCATCACTAAGACCATTCCTTCAGGGTTTCCAGTTGTCAACCAGGTCACCTTCATCTGGCTCTCAGCTCTACCTAATGGACCCTGTGACTACAATTTTTCTGTTGCTAACTGTCATCAGCTCCAGAGCCCTCAGTTACTGTTGCTGATAATTTATTTAAAAATGTGTATACTACTCTATTCCTAGCACTATCCTAAGCACCTTGCAAATATTATCATATTAAATTAAATACAACTTTATCTCATAAAGATCCTGTAAAGCAGTTACTCTTATCATTACCATTTTTTCACATGAAGAAAACAAAGAGGTCAGGTAATTTTCTCAGGATCATTTTGCTTGTTAAGTGGTGAGTCTGGGATTACACCCAGGATTTTTGTCTCCAGTCTTTAACCATCAAGTTTGTCACTGGAGCAAGGAGCCTTATATCCAATCTCATTGGAGTGAGCAAACTTGACCTTCACATTGTCAAATTTTACTAATCAAGAAATTCCTGGGAGAGCCGAGAGAAAGATAGTTGTTCAGCTTTAACTTGGATTCCTTCTTCCCTTAGGGGAACATGCCCTTCAGATTTGTTACCCAAGTCACCAGTGGTGAATCTAACCTCATGTGACTGGTTCATTCCAACAAAGAGCATAACCAGAAGCTGAGATCTCCACTTAGGAGACTGCCACTATGTCCCTTTCCTCTCTCATGGGGCACTGATGAGGGGCCTACAATTATGCCTAGCTCTTTGATTAGCCAGGGTACCGGCTAAAATCTGAAGGCAAATCAGCAGTATTGTAAAACCTCAGCCACTCTTGCAAACCAAATTGCTATCATGTTTTAGCAAAGCATGGTGAAATCCCAAACATGGAAGTTTTATTTTACTTGAAATGGAATTGAATAAATATCCAAAGCCCACCTGTGCAATGGCATCACAGTGGACAGAAAACCCAGAACCAAGGAACTTGCATCCTTTTATCTACTGGGCAGCCAACTGCCTTCAAAAGCTTCTTAGTCCTTCTTTTCATCCTAATGCAAATCCTGCATATCTAGCTTCCCTTACATGATTAATTTCAATAAAAAAAAAAAAAAAGAACGTGCTGACTTCCCATTAGATAGGAGGCACACAACTAGGCCCAGAGGACAGAAGGGTGAGCTGGACACAGCCTCATAATAAGTACACTTCAACCACAAAATAGTGATAAGAGTTCTAAGAAGAATTAAAGTGTGTGATGGGATTTCCAGGAGGACCAACCAACTAAACCATGGGGTCAGTGAATGCTTCCAGAAAGCAAGAGATGTCTAAGCTGATGGGGATATCCTGAGGTTCAGTGTTTCTAGAGGTGCCCAGTTACTGCAGCAGAAGGTAAACTGGGAGCTACCCTGCTGCACTAGCACAGCCCGAGAAAACACACAGCCGAAGCTAAAGAAAATAACTTTCTATTTTATAGGTTATTTAAATAGGTTTGTGGTTTAAATTGAAGGACTCTTGGGATGACTGGATGGCTCAGTTGGCAAAATGGCTGCCATCAGCTCAGGTCATGATCCCAGAGTCCTGGGATCAAGTCCCATGTCAGGCTCCCTGCTCAGTGGAGAGCCTGATTCTCCTTCTCACTCAGCCTGCTGCTCTCCCTGTTTGTGTTCTCTCTCTTTCTCTGGCAAATGTTTAAAAAAAAAAAAAAAAAAAAAAAAAAAAAAGTTGAAGGATTGTTCCAAGCCTAGAGCAGAAAAACAGAGCAGAGAAAAGAAACTCACTGTCTTTTCAACTTCCCCACTTTTTTCATAGTTGGTTTTCTTGGAGGACAATGAACCTGGCTCTTCCACAGTGATTTCTGGTCACTTCTGCTGGTGACTCAGGGTGGTGGCTTCCACACTGCTGGTTCACCACAGTAAAGGGAACACGAAACAATGACCCTTCTTGCTGCAGAGGAAGATCCTCTTGGGACAGAGCTGGGCTGTAATGTTATGCCCTAATTCAGATTTTCATTCTTCCTTTCTTCTTCATACATTCTTTATTCCTGTAATGCATTTATGCTATTATATGGGATGACCATTAAATATTCATTTCTTGATGTAAGGAAAGCCAGTCATGATAGGGCCTACAGGTAGAATGGCTTTATGTTGTCAACCTTAGATTTAGAAACAACAACCTAAGTTTTAGATATGCTTTCATTTAAAACATTTATTCTTTCCAGAGAGAAAAGACAACTGTCACTTGGATGGCTCATGTCTCACCACGCTAGACCAGATAACACATATAAATAAGAGGAAATGACTTCTAAAATTATGTAAGTCCTAGAGAAATGATAAAATAATTAGAAAGAATGTTCATAAAATGTGAAAGGAAACGGAGTGGATAAAATAGAAGAGCACTCCATGCTAGGTACACTGACGCTTCGGAGGCCAGGTTTATTTTACTTTTTGGGAAAACATGACAGGGGTGCAAGCAATGTGTCATGCAGTAAATCAGGATCTGCCGCCTTCTTTTGAAGAGCAGCTATGTTTTATTTCCCTGAAGCGTAACAGAGGGTGAGACGAGGGTGAGTATTGACAATGCATACTCAGCGATATAGAAGAAGGAGGCTCAGAGCATCCAATCTGTAACTGTTGAAGACAATGTAGATTAACAATCCACTATCCACTTCCCCCTTTTTCTGCATGAGAGAGCCCTGGTTGCTTGGGGATGGCAGTGTGTCCAGCCCAGGAGAGATGGCCATTCTCATAATACTGGAGTGACCATGTGACACAATTATGATGAAGGGGAAGTGGGAGACTGCTAGGAGCTCTGGGTAAACATCTGCATTTCCTATTAAAAGCAAAGATATGGATGACTGAACACAGTTGTAGTAACTGGAACAGCAGCAGCCATCCTACCCCATGAAGCCACACCAATAGACTAAAGATGAAAGAGCAGAAAGACAGAAGATGCTTAGATCTTTCTGAACAGTGCTGTACTGACCCTGGACAACCTAACTCTGGAATAGTGAGAGAATTGTAATGTACAAAGTGAGCCTATACCCTACACCTTAATTCGGCTACTCATATCCTTAAAAGATAAAGAGTTTTCTCTTCCTCCTCTTCCTCCCTCTCACCCCTGCCTGTGTCCCAACCCCCACCAAGGAGAGCAGCCTGCTCCAGGAGAAAGAGTATCCAGGTTGGAATAAGAATGCCTGGTTTCACAGTCCAGCTATACAACTTAATAATAATATAATACTGAGCACTTAACCTTTCTGAGTCTCAATTTTTTTCCACAAAAATCAAGAGAAAGATGTGATTTGACAGTACATTTGCCAAAAAAACACAAATAAAGTAATGGTTGCCTTAGAATTTTAGTAAATCAAAAAGCAGATAGGGTAGAAAATCTTAATGAATAAAAAAGTAGGTGGGGGTAGGGGATAAGTAGCATTTTTTAAAAAATTCTTCCTGGATCAGCTTCAAAGTCACTCAGCTTTTACCACCATATCTGCACTTCCAAAATATCTAGTCCCTTTGTTACCATGTCAGTTTAGTACTACTCAGAGTTGCCTGGTCCTCAGTAGGGGCAGGTAACCAAAACTGTCTATGTTTTGTAGACTTCTTGTAGCAAGAATTTGTGGTTTATCTCTGCTGTGGGTTTATTAAATTGATATATATAGAAGGCATCTGATATATAATTTTACGACTTGTAGAGATAATTTCTCTCTGCCCAGCATGTTTTTTGTTTTCTGTTTTTTCCCAAATGAAAACGAAGCCAGGAGTACAGTAAGATATCCTTGTTGTTTAAACCTTATTTTATGCAAGCCAGTCCTCATGAGAAGATATGGAAGGATAAACTCCCAATGGTGATGTGCAGATTGAGCCTGTGAGTTTCCATTAGCCTTATGACACTTTACTCAATCGGATTCTAGTACCTCAAGAATATATGATACTTAGATCTTTAACTTCTAAATCCACCTTCATTTTAAAAGCTGTTGTGAAAGTATACCTATAAAAAACAGGAGGCTACAATTACACCTACAATAAACATAAGATGTAAGAACCTGTTTTTTTTTTTTTTTTTAACAATTCTGTTTGTTTTTAATTGAACAGTTCTTGCTCTAACTGGAATTCACCACGGAAAACAGACTGCTCAGGCAATTGAGCCATCTGACTGGGAAATTCTTTACAGTCTTTATAAAAAAGACAGCAATCTCTTGCCTTAACTATGTTTTGTCAGGGCTTTCAACTACCCTCTGGGAAATTCAGAGAAGGCATAGTCAGTCCCGGTGTCTAGATGTGAGCTTTTAATGAAGGAATGTATTGTTCTGCTCTCCCACTCAATAGAGCACTGTGGGTGGGTTTGCTTCACGAAGACTCACTCACCCGGTGGATGACAGGCAATGAGGTGTCCCCAGTTGGCCCATGATTAATAATGAGTGGAAGCTTAGAAGAGCAAAGTTGCATATGTTACAGTCTTACACAGACTAATGTCCCCAGCGGGAAGAAATCTTTTTCTAACGAATTCATGTTTTCTTTGTTGCTATTTTGTCAAGAGGCCATGTAGTACTCAAAAATAAAACTAACAAAGGCAAATATATATATTTTAAACATCATTAAGAACAGCATTTTACACAGATCAGTCTGCAATTACTTTGTCAAATCCAAAACTCTCTCTGAGCCTCAGTTTCCTCATCTTTAAAATAAGATTGTACTAAACAATCTCCAATTTTCCTTCCTCTTATAAAACTCTATTACCGGAGCTCAACACTCTGATCTAAAGAAGACTTGCTTCCTTACAGTGACTGTCTTGAGACTGAACATTTTTGTGTGTAATACCATCTGGGCTATGTAGGAGTTGTATGATTTTTACCAAATTATATAGACTCTCTTAGCTTCAGTTTTCTCATCTAAAAATGGGCATAGCCAAACTGTGGAAAGAGCTGAGATGCCCTTCAACAGACAAATAGATAAAGAAGATGTGGTCCATATACACAATGGAAAACTACTCAGCCATCAGAAAGGATGAATACCCAACTTTCACATCAGCATGGACGGGACTGGAAGAGATTGTGCTGAGTGAAATAAGTCAAGCAGAGAAAGTCAATTATGTGGTTTCACTCATTGTGGAACATAAGGAATAACATGGAGGAAATTAGGAGAAGGAAAGGAAAAGTGAAGGGGGGGAAATTAGAGGGAGAGATGAACCACAAGAGACTGTGGGCTCATAGAAACAAACTGAGGGTTTTAGAGGGAGGACGGTGAAGGGATGGATGGGTCTGGTGATGGGTATTAAGGAGGACATGGAGCACTGGGTGTTATATGTAAACAATGAATCTTGGAACACTGCACCAAAAATTAATGATCTACTGTATGGGAACTAACATAACATAATAAAAATAAATAAAATATGCAACAATTTTTAAAATTTAAAAAAATTAAAGATAAAATAAATAAAGATGGGCATAATACTAAAGGCACTTGATTCACAGGGTTATTCTGAAGCTCAAAGTATATCTTACCTGGAAAGCACCCAAGGGACAGTAACTACTATGGTGCTAATGCTACATGTTGTTTATCCTCATTATCACAGAAGGGATCTGTGGTCACTGATGCCGTGGGATTTGGATTGCATCATGGACTTCACAGACGAGAAAAATCTCCCTAGCCCTCTGCCAAGAGTTTTACAGGTTGAAGTAGATGTCTGTGAATTTAAAATAGCCTCTTTTAATACGTAAGTACTCCTGAAGGATGAACAAATTAAGCTGCTGCCAGTAATTCACTCTTTGATGTATATTATTTTATTATGTCCTTTGGCTAGTTGGGGACAATGTGCCAAGAGCCAGCAAGTAGCATGGGGGGAGGAATGGAAGAGAATTTATGCAATACCAAGTCACTCTGCCTGGCATATGGAGGCGAGTAGCACAGGGCCAGAGATACTGGCAGAGAGAAGAGTAGCAGACTGATGAACCAGGCACCAAAAATGACTTGGTCTAAGGCCAGTCTTGTGTCTTGAAATAGTAACCTGTTACTACTTTGAGGCAGTAACCAAGTTCTATTTATTTGTATTTCCCAGAACCTAACATAGTAGCATAGTAATGAGAACACAGGAACTAATAGATGTGTTAAATTGGGTGTGAGCACACAACAGCCCACTTTCTCTCTCTCTCTCTTTTTTTTTTTTTTTTATTGAAGAAAGTTTTATTGGATCACAGCCAGGCCCATTGATTTGTGCAAGCTCTGTGGCTGCTTTCATGTTCAGTAACTGATTTGAGTAGTTGTGACGGAGACTGCATGTTCTGAAAAGCCCACAATATTAGTTATTTTTTGTAATCTGTCCCTACGCAGGTAAAGTCTACCAGCCTTTGTGTGAAATAAATGATGAACACATAACTGAATGAATAAATGTAATTGTAGAATTTTAAAAAACACATTAAAAAAAAAAAAAAGACTAGAAGAGTGACCAGTTTTTGCTATAGAACCAAAGGGGGGAAAAATGAAAAGAGATAAAAGAAAGATAAATGGGGTTTGGAGCTCACTATTGCTAAATAATGTACCACATTCAACTGCATTCCCTTTAGCACATACCTGTATTCTATTTATTTTTCAAAATCTGTGTTCCAAGCATTCTATGTCTGTTGGGTGTGGCAGGGGGTGGAGTGTGACAAGAGTAATAGTCAAGGACAAATGCAATGAGATCTTCTCCAGGACTTTGTTGTAGAATCAAACCACATAGCAGAGAGAATACCTTCTATTTACCTAGCTAATTTCAGCATTGCCCCTCAAAGGAGGGAGAAGAAGTTGAGAAGGTAATTAGTATCTTTGGTGCACTTGGAGGACAGGCACTGTTTTGTAGAGTAAGTAAGTACTCCTTAGTTTGGCATTAGTAAATGCTTGAACCCTATGACCCTAAAGAGATTTGGATCTGGCATCTTTGCTCCAAACTACTTATTAAGTTTAACTTAGAATGAACTGTCAGATTTCTCTAAATTTGAGCCAGAGGAAATGCATAAGGGATTAAAAAGAAGCCATGTTGCCGGAAGGGGCACTGCTGACCTTGTAATTCGGATGACTTTAAGGAGTTTGGGGTGGGATAGAAACTCTACCAAAGTAGCAAATAGTACACTTATGTGAGATGCTCTGTGAATGTGAGTTTGGACCGACTTTTAAAACCTTAGTTATTGTTCTCCTAAAGCAACTCCAAAGTGGGTGAAGACAGCCTTCAGAATAACTGAGACTGAAAAATTTGGTGACTTTAAGTAATGGCTGGTTTATTTGGCTCCTTCATCTGCTTTTACTATTGTCAAGTTTTAATCGACTGTGGTATGAGGATGACTTTAACATGTAAAGCAGGATCAGTCATGCCCTTCTGTTGAATAACACTCTAAATACCACAACTCCTGGAGAAGAAATGGAAGCCAGTAGGCCACAGGAGCCTGGGAAGTAAGCAAAGGAAGAAATATGTTGCCTTATCCAAGGAATAAGCTGCTGTCTTTGACCCCTGGCTAGTGTGAAAAGAAACCCAAAATGGGGTCACTGACTTTCTCCCTTGTTCCAGTACGTGCTCCTAGCTCAAAGGGAAAACCTATTTGCTTCATAAATGGTTCCATCATTTTTTGGTAGCAGCTACATATCACACAAGTGAGAAGTTCTTCCTTCTTGCTTTCACTTGGGGACTCCCTTGTGAATGGCAACAGAGCATGTATGTCATTTCCAAACCACAAGATTGGCCAGAAACTCAGCCCAGAAGTTTTCCCTTTGAACTTGTATTCTAGACTCTGCTTTTCTCACCATCAAAACATTTGTCAGGAACTTACAATTCAGACAGTAATATGAAGGGAGGGTCAGAGGCAGTTGTTTGCACACAAGTTTATCCCTGTGGAGGGGCCGAGGCAGGAGAGGGGGATGTATGCCAACATTATGAGCTCAGAGAATCCTGTTACTGAATATTCAGAGAGGGAGTGGTCAAGGAATAAAACAAAGGCAGACTTCCTTGTAAGAACAAAAAGAGTGTTAAAGGGTTTAGGAAGGAGGCGTGATTATGGAAGACCTTATATTCTGGGCTAAGAGGTTTATTATCTATTCTTTATCTAATAGAAAAACACTGAAGGATTGAGGGCAAAGGCTGATTTGGCCAAAGTAGTTGATTAAACTAACAGTCAACTTGGAATGGGTTGAAAAGAAAAATCCAAAGACAGGAAGAAAAAAGCCTTAGGAGTTGGGGTGGGTATGGGGGCAGGAAAAGGCCCAGAATGTAGTGGAAAAGATAGATTTCTCAAGCATAATAAAGGGAAAATTTATGGGACTGATTTGGGATGAAAAGGCAGAAGAACCAAAGATAACTTTGATATTTTGAGCCCAGGTGACAGGAAGGAAGAATGATGAAACCATTAACAGAAATGGAAAAGTCTGGAGAAAGAGTCAGATTGAAAAAAAGATATTGAGTTAGATTTTAGACAGGTAGAGTTAACCCTTTGTCACCATCTTTTCTCTTTCCATCACACACTTATTCTAATCAGTGGCTTGAAATAATCAAAGATGATTTGACTTATCATAGCACTGCAGCACCCAGCATGGCAGTCATTAGCCTACTGATCTCCTGGCAAGTGACCATGCCATTCTTCTATTTCATGTCAATTTCAGAGATCATGCAATTCACCCTTTGTCACAGAAGTGGAAGAAAAATTTAAAGGAAACTCTTAAACAGGCATCTTGCTTCCAGACAAGGAGAGAAGCTATACGCAGGCATGGCTTCCTCACGCACTGTTTTTCCATTCCCCTTGCCACAGCCTACTGTCTTGTGTCCCCAACCCCTCTGAGAAGCACTGTGAACTGAGAAGGGGGCAGGGCCTGTCCTAGAAAGCATTTTCCTTCAATATAAATTATAAGTGTATACTACACAATTTCTTTCTATAAAATAGCAGAAGTAAGTTTTTCTTACAGATGCTTTTTCAAAGAAAAAAAATTAAACAAAGGAAGGAGGAAGAAAGAAGAGGGAGGGAGGAGGAGAAGGAGGCAAGAAGGGATTAGTAAAGCAAGAAGAGAGATAGAGAGCAAGGGGGAGGAATGAGAAAGCAAACAACGAGCAAACAGAGTCAAGGAGAAAGGAAAGCAGCAATGCTCAAAACAGAAGTAAAGCACTTTTTAAAAATTAGGTAAATCACTTTCCTATCTCTGAATCTTCCCTGTTCCTATTGGTAGAGAGGTATAATGATGTATTATTATGCATCTAAGAGACATGAGATGAGGTGAAATGATACCAATTATGCAAAAACAGAAGAGTAATTGAAAAAAAAGGTCCAACAATTTTAAAACATGAATATTAAAAATATGGAATGATCAAGAGCCATATTAAAAATTAAAATAATAAATCACATTAAACATGATATTAGTGTCACAGTATTGGCTTTTCCTCACACTAATGGGCAACATATTCAAACACTGAATATTAATATCACCTATCAGAAAACCAATCATAATAAAAGTCAATGATGGCAGATAATTAGGTATTAGTGAAACCAAGCCACAGAGGCAGAAATAAAGACAGTCTATCTTTCTTTCTTTCTTTCTTTCTTTCTCTCTTTTAGAATATAAAAATATATTTTCTTATAGTTCCTCTTACCTATCAAAATCTCCTTTGGGTAATAAGTATATCTTAGACCAGCTTTGAAGTTTATAATAACTGGTCTCTTGTGCATTATCTACATTTACCACATAGCAAAGTTAATTAAATAACCTATCAGGATTACCTCTCTCTTCCCATTCCATATTTTTCCAACTAAAAAAACAAACAAACAAACAAAAAAATCATGACCCAAAATATGAGATAATGATGTAAAAGCAAAGTTTGGGGACTGGCTTATATTAGATGAGAAGTTAATAACCTTTGGGCTTTGTTCTATCATCAGAGAATAATGTGGAGCCTTTATTCTTTTATTTTTCTTCTACTTCTTTCCTATAGGTATGTTTTAGAAATAAAAGGAGCCTTTCAAAGATGGCCTAAATTAAAATCTCTGGGATGGTTAGAAGGTCTTTTCTCTTTTGATGGACAGATACCCAGATGATGATATGTAGTTTCCAAGAAGAGCTTATGCAAGCAAAGAAGAAAGGCAAAGAAATTAGATAAGAGAAAGATGAAGAAATGAGCATTTGGGGTTAATGGAAGACCTTGTTGACTCCCATGAAACCCCCTAAAAGCCATTCTTGTAACTGCCATCCAACCACCGGGGAGGGGGATCCCTGTCCCATTTCTTAGAAATGAATCCTCATAAACTTCCTCAGGATATGAACTCCTTTTGATTTTTGGAAGCGCCTGGGACACTTGCCTTCCTTTGGCAATGTCAGCTCCATCACCACAGACCTTGTCCATGTTCTACACAATTCCAAGCACCTGTGCAAGGGCTGATGAATGCTAACTAAAAATATGAGCCCAGATGTGAAATAATGAAATCAAGTCCTGGCATACAACTTTGTACCTCCAGATTTATTCCTCTCCCATTTTGTACTGCCATTAAATATGTTACATAAAAACAAATGTACTGATCTAACATTTGTTTGTACTGAACTGTGTAGGAGGATTCCTAGAACCCCCACTTTAAAAAGGTTAGAATGACCCCTCCAACCCCATAAGCAGTTAGGAGTCTTTAAGCGGGTCCTGTCTGGTATTTGTCAGCTTACTTTTATTTACTAGTACTAGAGCTCATCTACCATCAGCCTCTCCAGTTACCTCCAGCTACTTTTTTAGATGCCTGATCCAATTCTCACATTGTTTCCCTGTTTTAATGCAGTGAGGTGGTGTTGGACACCCCTCCCACTCCAGGATATTTGGACCCACAGACATTGGTTTCTTCTCCATCTTCCCAATGAATGATGCATCAGTGAAATACCATGTATTATTAGGAAGTGTGGTGATAGAGAGCTCTGTTTACTAAGCTCCTACCTTTTCAATTCCCTGATTTAAATAAATCTAATTTGCAAAAGGTTAAATTTATATAACCAATTAATCAATTAGGAGTAGTTACATTTCAAAATGTCTGTTTATCCAAATGGTTAATTTCTGGTTGTTTTTAAAATGTAGAAAATTTGAAATTCAGAAATGGGTTGCTTTCCAAAAGATTTTTTTATAATGTTGTTTGGTGAAAGTTAGAATATATTTTTCCTGAAAAATGGATTTGAAAATGATGGCTAGAAATCTAGGGCAGCCCACAGATACCCAAATAATTTATAGAGAGTTTGGTGTGCCACATCCTAGTAATGCACTTACTCATTAAACAAACAGTGAACACATACTATGTGCCAGGCACTATTCTAGATTCTGAGGACACAACCTATACGGTGCTAGTTCTCAAGGGATTTAGGTCCAAGTGATGACAGAAATAAAGAGAGAACCAAGGAAATGATCAATGAGCAGTTACCTTAGATAGTAGTAAGTGCTAAGGAAAGAAAAAAATGAAGCTGGGAAATGTAATGAAGCTGAACTTGGACAGGTGCGGGGAGTGGGGCCACATTTGATAGGAGGTTCAAAGAAAACCTTGCTGAGAAGCTCACACGTGAGCTGAGATCTGAATGACAAAAGGATCTGGGAGACACAGGAGATAATCTGGGAGAAGAGTGTTTTAAGCAGAAAGATGAGTAACAGCAAGAATAGCCCTGTGGTGAAAATGTCTGGTGTGTATAAAGAATAAATATATGGTCAGCGTGGCTGGAATAACATGAACAAAGTCGAGGGTGGTAAGAAATGAGTTTAGAGAGCAGGGTGGCAGCGAGATGATGTGGGCCTTTTCAGCCATGGTAAAAGTATTTGGATTTTGTCCAAACTGCACAGTGCTTACTAGTCCCAGAGCCCCTAGCTACGCCTTAAATCATCTCTACTGCTATGCTTTAGAGACTGAAAGACAATGGTCTATGGGAAAATGATATCAGAATTGCTGGATTTTTAGGACCATATCTTTCCCCTTTCACTATGAATTCTTTTTTGCTTCCTCTGTTCCCACAGCTAGAGCAGGGCCAGAAGGAAGTTCATTTACTTATCAATTCATTTGGTGCTCGAAAGAATCATTGAATGAATGAATGGGAATCAGAAGCACATGAGGTTAGCAAAACTTCTGTCTCCGTGAAGAAAAAGAAGGGGATAGAGTGTGCATAGAGGTAGCTAGGGTTAGGCCATGTAGGAGTAAACTAGTCACAGAGGAGGTAGAGCAGAAGAGAAAGAGAGCTCTTCCTGCCAGTGTAACTCCCCAAAGTGCTATGGAGCTTGAGACAAATAGCCCCAGTACTTCTTTTCTTTCCTTCTTCAGTCCTCAGGGCTGAGTGGTGGAACCATGGACCAGCAGGTGTCCAACTGCACTGTGTGCTAGCCTCCTGATTGATTCCATTGAGAATCAGGTCTGAGAACAGGAGGAACAGTCACTCCATTTATGGTGAGTGAGGGGGACTACTGATTGGTTACTTCATCAAGTTCTTCCTGGAACCAGGATTTGTGTATCTGACAAAAGGCCCTGCAGGAGCCCCCAGAGATTATGAGCTGAGGCTAAAATGTTGACCTAAAGCTCAGGGAAAGATAGGGCTGATATCTGGCTGCTTAAGTATACACTGGTAGTTAAAAATATTAAAGGACTCCTGTGGTTGTGGCTCTTAAAGAGCTGCTTTCCCAAGTTCCCTAAAATCCCCTCAAGTTGTTCTTGCCATCCCAGGCCCTCCCTTGGACTGGTCATGACCACCCTTAATCCAGCAACTAATGGGACTTCTAAGACTAGGGCCTGTTTCAGCCCTTGAGCCTATGACCATTCTGATTGGTCAGTGCCTGAGCCATACCTCTTGTTAAATACTTTGAGTATCAAGTTTTTTTGAATATGGGAACAGACTCATGGGCTTTACAAAGAGCCATGATCCTCAGAGATCCTTGGGACATAGCTCATTTACCATCATACTCCTGGCCATGAAACAGTCCCTTTGGGGTTTCAACAGCAACATACTTTTTTTGGCTCTCTTTTCCTCCTTTTTGGGTCTGTCCCCCCACTTGATCTCTCTCACCCTATCTATCCCCTCATCTGTATACCCTATTTCCCCCTCAGTCCCTGCTTTTTTACCCTCCTCTGAGAAAACTTTTCAGAACCTCTCAGGCTGGTTTGTTTAGAGAAACCCTTTTTCCAACAACAGTTTAAGTCATCTCTATGTTTTCATTCTTCGCACATTATTTGAGTATGGATCACTTGTCTGTTGCCCTTGCCTGTAAGGTCTTGAGTTTGAGGACTTCATACCCTGTTCCAAGACTCGGTATGGAGGGTAAACCAAATCCAAAACAATAAAAGCTAAAGGAGGTAGGGGAAGGAGGAGGGGGGAAGGACAGAGCTAAGAGAGAAAGGGATGAGGAAAAGGAGGAGAAGTGGGTTGGAGAAGGAAGCGGGGGAGAGAAATGGAGGAAGCAAGAAAGAGGAGAGTAGGGGAGGAAGAGGAGGAGGAGACAGAAGAAAGGAAGAAGCAATGGACACACAGAGAGAAGCAGCAGCGAAAGAATATAGAGAGGATAGAAGGAGGGAAAAAGGGAGGGGAGGGGAAGAAGGTGGAAGGTAATACTGACTTGAGGCAACAGCAGAACACCTAGTGACCTAAGGTTCCACTCCATTGGCCTGTCACCTCACAGCCTTCAGATTTCTTTCTGAACAACCTTTTTTATGAGTTGATGTATGACTGCATTCTAAATCTTTCCTAAGCCTAACTGTATTATTTCTGCCAGTTTGGCTTTGTTTTCCCCACATTACTGTGAATTTTGATTAGTTAGGGAAACAGGCTTTACTCTAATAATAGTTGGCTGACTTGTTTCCTATCTCACTATGTTGAATGCTGTTTTCTTTTCCTTTGGTGATTTTCTTATTTGGAAGCATAGCAGGGGTAAAGGGGGGGACAGATTGAGAATGAAGTTTTCTGTCAGGAATCATAGACAAGTCAGCCAGAGATCACAGATTATAAGAACTTTAAAAGAAGAGATGTTATGAAGAATAAGTTAAACACTTCTCAAGGTTTTGTTTTTGTTTTTGTTTTTGTTTTTTTGTTCAGCTTTAACTCGATAATAATTGATTTTCCAATGATTTAGTCAATATGGCCTGAAGCACCAAATTTATTGTCCAAAGGGGAGGAAAATGAATAGGGCATTTAGGCCCACCTCTGGAAGGAATATACTGTTACTAGCATTCTCACATTCTTATTTTAGCCAATGACTTCAATGCATTCCAAGGGGTCTGAAATTATAATATAATTATTGGCAAAGCTATTTCAGCTTCAGTGGAATTTTTATCAGCTCTGGACCCAGCAATTCAGGATCACTTCCTGACACTGGGGTTTTGAATATCTCAATAGTACTTTTAGTGATTTCCATTGAAATCATAATGGAATTTCCCAAATGGTCACTTAAAAGTTTTATTGCTATAAGTGGTTTGACCTTGGCAGGTCACTTACCCTTTCTGGGTCTTACTTTCTTTATCTCTAAAGGGAGGGGGATTTGTTCTCAATTATTTTTTAGGCCCCTCCCAACTTTAAAATTCTGAAAACCACAGGGAGCATAACATAAGAATACAGAAAAAAATAAGCTAATATATTACTGATGGACCTTGAACTATTGTTATGATCTTCAATGCAGCTCAGGGCAAAGGTGATGAAGTCTGCTGTTTTTGCCAGTAACTATGACACATAATCTATTTTGTTTAAGAACACCTTTACTGGGATAGCACTGAAAAAAATACAGATGATTTATCACTTCATGGCCACTTCCCAGTCATATCTAGATAGCTGTCATCTCCCTGCATTAGGTACTCACTTCTGGAGTCTCAACATCTTAATATTTGTCAGTGTGGGACTGAAACAGAGCAGTCTTTCAGATCTTTAAGTATCAGTTTGTAAAAACCACCAAAGACTCCAACTATGTTGACCTAGTAACCTTACAGAACAGACTGTCATTTATAGTACAACTCAAGTTTAAGAACTGTTATTTTATGCCCAATTAAGGGGAGTTTATCTTTGGCATTTTCAGGAAAAGAGACTCTTGAGGATACATTAAAGTTTACCTAAAGAAATAATTTTAGGATTAAATAGATTCAAAGAGCAGTTGGCTAAATTCACCTTCACTGTAAGACATAAATTTAAGTAAGAGTGGATTTCTCTTTAATGGAAAGAGACCAAGAATAACTGATGGGAAACAAATAAAGCCACAATAATTCACAGAATATTAATGGACCTGCCCGGGGAGAAGTTAATAATTTATGTCAGCCCATGTATCCATTCTCAAGAGGATGCTAAGACAGGTCTCAGGGTAGTCCTTAGACACTAATTTCAAGAACACGTAGGAAAATAAACAGACAAGTATGTCCCTATGGTTTGCTCAACTAATCCAGACCACACTGAATTATGCAATCATGTCATTCAGTATGCATACTCTTAAAATATGACGTGCCTTAAGCCTTCTCTGGGACACCATTTTGAAATAGTTTCATTTATTTTCAGCTACAGACAAATTGATGCATTATATTCTACAGAAAATGTTTTCCATGGTCTGGGTCCAAAGAGTAGTCATCTTATTTCAAAATTCACTGACCTCCATCCTTCAGGAGGTCAAAGTTCTATCCTGTTAAATTAAAAAATATTCAAGACAGATTCTTTGTCTGTCTTCAGAGTACTTGTATGAACTTGAATCTGTCATGTGATATACCATCTGCCCTGTCCACCCTCCCAATTCCAAGCTTCTCCTTCTCTCCCCACCCTCTATGTGCATTTGGAAATGACCGACCTCAGATGTGGTTCCCAAGGCTCTATTGATTACAGAACCTTCAGAATAGTCTGTGTAGCTATTGCACCAACATTTTCTTTGTCTCCTCTGTATTCTGATTTAGCAGCCTGGTTGATTCCTGTGAAATATTACCAAAGCTTCACAGGGACTTGTCAAGTCAAAGGGCCAAATTCAGGAAAAGTTTTACTTTGCTTGACTAAAACCAAAGTGTAAACTAGCCCAGTTTTAGAAGGATCCATTGACTTTTTGACCAATATGTAGATGAGAGTAAATGCCAAGTGGGTAGGATTCTTATTTACTTTACTCTTAGCATCACCTCTTCTAAGAGAGACATTCACGATGACCAGAATTTCATATTTTAATTGTAAAAAATTGCAAAAAAAAGAGTACTGATTTAGTAATAAATTGGAAAAAACTGTATAACTAGCTACTAGTTATAGAAACTATATAACTAGCTACTAGAAACTATATAACTCCTGGCATATAGCAGGAACTCAATGCTTATTAGATGAATGAATGGGTGAGCTAAAGAATTAGAGCTTTAAGGTACACAAAGATTTACAAGATCCATGCTTTGCTGTCAAGAGGGCTTCAATCTTAAGAAATTTCACATAGTTGATTGGAAACATTTTTAACTCAAAGACAGAGTTAATTTTCTCAAAATGGAAGGAGATAATCTTGGATCTGTCTTGGGTCTATCCAGAAAGAAAGATACAAATAACCAAATTGTGCTACCTGAAGTTTATATGCTATGGATTAATGTCCATTAAGAACTGAGTTGAAGCCATGCTGCTGAGGCAAAGCCAACATGTCCTTAAGAAGGGCATGTAGTCCCCAAAGCTTCCATTCCAATGTGACTGAATGCATGAAATTTATGGACTGCCATTAAATGTTCTCATGCAGTTCTGAAAAATAAGTGTTTTTGACAAAGCAGAAGTACAAAGCATTTACTAGATTTCCCAATTCTCAGAAAAAATGGCTGAGTTGCTTCCAAAGCTAATTAATGGCCACTTTTTGAGATCAGAATTTAAGTAGAGAAGTACTAATAAAAGAAAACCCAGTATAGAGAATGGACCTGTATTACCGAAACCAACATAAGTATTAAAACTCTTTTTATGAATAGATAAATGACTCAGAAAATGAAATGTTTTTGCTCAACATGAAACTCATCAATTGTTTTCAAAAGAGAACACACATCATACTTCGTTTCTGGGAAATGCACCATGACAACAGAAAACACAAGCTTTCCTGTAGATCAATGTTACGCGTCTACATGCAGAGGACTAAAAATAAGGACAAGGAAATCCGATTGTTTGATACTCATGAAAGCCAGAGAAATATGCTCAGCCTCATCCATTTTGCTCCTTACTAACATTAAATTCAAAAAGAACGTCATGTTAAAGTTGAAACCCTCACTGGGAAGCAAATGGACTCTAGGTTAGTTCAACCTAAGTTTGAAATTCCACTTACTGAGGAGAGGGGTAAGTTTTAAGCTCTCTGAGTTCTTTAACTGGAAGAAAAAAAAAAAGAGTATCTTCTTCTAAGATCTGCTTTAGGGATTAAAAATGCAGTGTTTGGTTGATTGCAGGTATTCAATACAGGTTAGTTAACATTGGCTCACTCTGACAGAGACTACACTTTTCTTCCTCACCAATTATATCCTTAAACATGTTTGGGACTTTGTTAGACAATATTTGGGAATATTTATAAATACGAAGAGTTAAATTTTAGTTCTTTTCATACATGTGCTCAAATTTCAGCTCACTGGGGTTCTTGGGTGGCTCAGGCAGTTAAGGAGTCCGACCTTAGTTTCGACTCAGGTCATGATCTCAGGGTCATGAGATCGACCGAGCCCCGTATTGGGCCTCATAGTTAGTGCAGAGTCTGCATGAGAATGTTTTCCCCTTGCTCTCCTTCCCTTTCTGCTCCTTCTCCTCTCTCTCTCACTCTCTCAAATAAATAAAATCTTTGAAAAAAATTTCAACGTTCTGAAATTTTTCTTCATCCTACTTAAATTAAGCTCCTACCATCTGCAGTTTTCCAATTCCTCATTTTAGACTAAAGATTTCATGTAGCTTTAGTTTTGTCTTCTGGTTTGGGGGCATAGGTGGGGGGTTAGTCCACAAGATAAAAATCTAAAGGTCATTTGTAAAGCTCTAGCTCATCTAAGGGCTTCTCTGTGTGTGTACAGCTCTGAATTCATGGTCCTCCTTTCTTCCTCTTCCTCAGACTCAAAGGAATTTTCTGAATAGAGTTGCTTAACAATATCTCTGCTCTTGGTCAATTTTCTGTTTCCCTCTTCTGGAACCTAGTACCCTATTCTAATTACTGACTGCATGTTGGGCAGACACGTATAGAACACCTGCTCCTCCATTTCACTGATCAAAAGCCATATGAATTGGTTTCCCACGTGAAAGGGGCTCCTCCAAAACTATCCGTTTCTGTTCTCTTTCTATTCATGGAGAATTGAACAACCATACTTCAGTTTTTAAAAGATAAAAAATAAGAAACATAAAAAACCCCCAAATTTTCTCACTCTTTCTTTTCTTGCTACCAAAGAATATTTATATTAAAGCTAATTTGCATATACATCTTCTCTGAGCCTGCTTTATCATGCACCAATAGAAGAACCAATGATTTATCATTCATTCCTTTATATATCCATTCATTCAACAGATATTTACTGAGTGCCCCCCTATGTTCCCAACTCTCTTAAAGCTTTCAATCCAGAGGAAAGACAATAAATGTACTAAATAAATATAACCGGTTCATTCAACAAGAATGGCTTATAGGGTTTAACCATAAGGCAGTAATATTTTTGTCTCCTGCTATCTTCTTTTTCCCAAGATATACAGTCTTGTGTAATGGTCAAATGTAAACCTCATTAAAAGTTGAGGAGTTATTCTTACCACATCCAGGCCTATTGTAGGTGACAAGCCAGTTGTTGGGGAAGGGAAGATTAGAGGGATGTCTTTGTCTCTTTTTCCTCAGTTTATGCTTCTTTCCCTCTCTCAACTTGCCAGCCTGGTGACAGACATGAAGAAATGGAGCCCCAAAGATCTACCATGAATGATACTGTCACAGACTGGCATATGATCTCTCCTAGCAGTTCAGAGCTGCCTCTTTCTCCTTGGGCCATATTAATGGTTCTTCAGAAATTTCTAATTCCCAGTCAGAAACTTCTCACCTGGAATTCTTGTGCAAGACATTTATTTCCTTTGGCTCTAGAAATTCAAAGGTTATTTCTAGCTTCTTTATACCAATTCATTTTATTCATCTGGGCAATGCCATTTTAGAGGATCTAAGCTGACTCTTTGCCTCATCTGTCTCATGTGAGACCCATCTCTGATCCACAGGAAACTATTGTCCAGGCTTTTCCCCAGCATCACTAGGTATGCTGGCAAGTTTCTACAGAAGTAACCTTTTCTTTACTCCTCCTCTTGCAGCAGCCAGATTTTGGGAAAATAGGTTTCTATTTCTCATCTTTCACATTTTCCAAGAGGAGTAAGACATCAATTCACAGAATCCCTTCCCCAGTTATGGGGGACATAATTTATATTCTCTCAGTGGTCTTAGGGAAATTCCCCTTCTGATATGAGGTGACAAGAGAAATAACCTGCCTTCTTCTGGGAGAGACAGTAGGTCTAGCATAGTGCTGTGCTGGTAAAAGTTTAACAAAGAGCTCTCGGGCTCTTCTGCCTTGTGAGGATATAAGAAGTTTGCAACCCAGAAAAGGGCCCTCACCAGACCATGCTGGCAGCTGATCTCAGACTTCTAGCTTCCAAAACCACGAGCAATAAATTTCTGTTGTTAAAAGCTAACAGTTTGTGGAATTTTGTCACAGCAGCCCAAATGGACTAAGACAAACAACTACAGACCTGACATGCTTTTAAGTGTAGTCTCTTTTACTAACATGTACTCAATTACTTGATGTTGAAATTATCAACAAACAATAAATGAAGCCCTAATTTATAGTGTTGGCCCATTTCTTGGTGTAAATGCTCCCACCACGACTAATTTCCATCCACAATGTAATGTTACTAAAAACAGAGTTGAGAAGACACGTTCAGCAATACACCATTATATATAGTATTTCTACCATACAGATACAATAGACATAAGTAACCCCAACAGCGTAGATAATAACAAAACAGAACAACATGATCAGGAAGTGATGGGTTTCGCATGTGTATTATCTTTTTTAATATAACTTACTAATTATAAGTTTACTTATTTTTTAATATTAGCACTCCAATGGCTACCCTAAGGGGGAAAAAAGACTCCCTAAATCATCTCTCAATCTCCATTTTTGTGATTCTTTAATTTCATCTTTGCATGTGAAAAGTTTTTACAGTAATCCATCTGATTCCCAGATCCCACTTTGAAACCTTGTTTGCATCTGGTTCACTTTGTAAAGGAATATTCCCCCATCAAAACTCATTCGAGGGCGCCTGGGTGGCTCAGTGGGTTAAGCCGCTGCCTTTGGCTCAGGTCATGATCTCAGGGTCCTGGGATCAAGGCCCGCATCGGGCTCTCTGCTCAGCAGGGAGCCTGCTTCTCTCTCTCTCTGCCTGCCTCTCCATCTACTTGTGATTTCTCTCTGTCAAATAAATAAATAAAATCTTTAAAAAAAAAAAAAAACTCATTCGAACATCCTGCTACAAAAATAAATGAATAAGACAACTTCAGATAGTGATTAGTGCTCTGCAGAATGACAAAGAAGAGTAATTATTTAGAATATGTTGTTAGAGAAGACCTCAGTGAAGATACAGAGGAAAATCTTTCAGGGTAGAGGGAAAAGTGGAGGCTTTTAGGGACGATGTTTAATCTGCTTTCAGTGTACTTTGAGCATGGTAGATAATAGGGTAGGAGACAAAATCAGAAGGATAACCAAATAGCCAGATAGGCAGAGCCCCATGGCCACTGTAAGTAGTTTGGACTTCATTCTGGGTGTCATGGGAAGCCTTGGAGAGTTTTAAGCTAAGGAATGAATGAATGACATATCGATTTAAATTTTTAATTGTTTTGTGTGTGTGTGTGTGTGTGTGTTGTTTAGAGAATGAATTAGAACAAGGCAAGAGTATAAAGCTAAGTGACAGGCTAGGATTCTCTTGCATGAATTCAGTCAGAAGATAATAATGACAAACTAGAGTGTTGACAGTGGAGACAGAAAAGAGTGAATAAATTAGACATATATCTCCCAGGCAAAGCTGAAAAAAAATTGCAGACAAATTGAATGTGAGACATGAGGGAAAGGGAGGAAATGAGAATGACGCCCAAGTTTGAGACTTGAACAATAAAGTTGATCATTTGTTGAAATATGGGCACTTGTGGCTGGAAAAATGGAGAAAATGAGAATTTATTTGGATACGCCTAGATGATGCCAAGTAAAGAGCAAGGGGAAATGGCAAACTGAGAACAGTGTATGTTAGAACAAACCATGTGAAATTGTCCCTTTGGTAGACCAAAAATGATAGAACACTGGACATTTCACATGGTTAATTTAATATGCATTTGAAGTCCAGTGGAAAGATCAAACATACGAAGATGAAGATGCTATCCACTTAATGAAGTGTGTACAACTGCTAGGTTGTATGTCATTTATAAACATAAAATACCATGTGAGTACACTTTATCATGATGCTATTAGTAGTGCATTCACATTAAGTCACACCCATTCACAGAACCAATCAGATTATGGCAATTCCACATCTACAGGGGCTTCCTTTAACACTCAACTTTGGCTTATAGGAATGTCTTCCCATTTATGAGGATCAATTTAAAATTTGCACGCCTCAGTGGCAGCTGAGCACCATGAAATGAGAGCCACTGTGCACTCTCTTTACAGTTTCATAGCTGGTACATGTGCTGATTCTCCCCTCAGTTTACTGGTAGTTTGCCAGGTTATATCAGAGATAATCTCATGCATCGTTTGCGATTTTTTTCCCTTTTCTTATATTTTTACCCTTCTGTTTAGGTTTCATTCACATAAAATTTTCAAATCTATAAAAACCAGTTACTACATGCACTCTGTTAACTGTTGAGGTGGTTAAGTGTCACTAATGTGGACAGTAAATAAAGTTTTGACTTAGAAGGACTTACACTGTGATAGTTCTTTCTCCTTTTAAGAAATAAATTACCCTTTCAGACTAAAGGAAGGCTTGACCCGAGCCTCCCTAAGTTTCAGATCACTAAGGAAAGGGTTTCTTTCTTTACTACAGAGGATGAGGTATTAGGGAAAATGTTCCCTTTCCAGAAACACTGCTAGACTGTGGGCATTTCTTGTGGTGTTCCTTCAATGGATTAAGTGTTAGAATTCATAGACCGAATATTTGGAAGCTAGAAGATAATGAGAAGCCCTAATTCCTTCATAATGAAAGTAAGTCCTGAGTTTAAGTGTTTCCATAACTTTTCAAGTTTATCTCGATTTAAGCAGCCAATAGTGAAGTAAAAGGGTTTAGGCTTTGTTTTGCTTTGGCCTGTTTTTCATTACCTCTATGCAGACCAATAGATAGGAAGAGACTATAGAGCTAAAACTGTTTTCTAATAAAAATAATTTTTACATTGTTCAAATGCAATGCCCTTAAGCAAATTAACATTAGAAATAAGAATTGCCAAACTACAGAGCACTAGGAATTGACGTGATATGGTAAATACAACACCAAGCTAGACATCAGACAATTTGAATTTCAGTCTTTGTCTTAATGGTAACTAATTGTCTGGCCTTGAACTAGTTAATTAATTTTTCTACTTCACAGTTTCCTCATCTGTAAAATAGAAATGACCTCAAAGGTTTTATCTAGCATTCAAATTTCATAATTACCTAATCTCTAATCTCCTGGCTAAAAGAGTAATTTCGTAGTAGCAATTTAGACAACAGTAATAGTTTAACAAGTATTTTCTCACAGCCTTGTAGTAGAATGAACTAATATGGGATAGGACACCTTTATTGAAACTGGAAGGGGGGGGCACCTGGGTGGCTCAGTGGGTTAAGCCTCTGCCTTCGGCTCAGGTCATGATACCAGGGTCCTGGGATCGAGCCCGGCATCGGACTCTCTGCTCGGCGGGGAGCCTGCTTCCTCCTTTCTCTCTGCCTGCCTCTCTGACTACTTGTGATCTCTCTCTGTCAAATAAATAAATAAAATCTTAAAAAAAAAAAAAAAAAGAAACTGGAAGGGATCCTTTATAATTCTCACTTGGCTAGTTGGTTACTACAACAGAACACAGGAAAATCTACTAAAATTTCTTTGCTTCTACTTTCCAGCACTAAATATGTCAATAGTGATAGGCCACATTGATTCAGCATCTTCTTACCTATTAAACAAAGTGATAATTTATAGTCAATTTGTCATAATGTCTCTCCCAGTTTTCTTCTTCTTGTAGGCTTTATGGAATTTTACTGCCTATGTTATCTGGAGGCAATACACACAGGTGGTAGGGTCACTGTGCTGAACCACACAGATTTTCCTATCTGGACTGTCTGGACAGATTTTTAGCTAGGCTCTGTGATTCATTATTCTTATTGTTCATGCCCTTGTGCAATCCCATCCTTGTGAGTGTAGCAGGGACCTGTCACTTCATTCTACCCAATAGAGTATGGCAAAAAAAAAAGAAAGAAAGAAAGAAAAAAAAAGTGAGGTCTCCCTATGATTATGTTATGTTGTATGGCAAAGGTGATGGAATTTGATTATCTTACTTTATATAAGAATCTATATATTATCATAGAGATCCACATAAGAATCCATATATTAACAGACTTGTTCTAGAGTCTTGATCTCCTTGCTGGCTTTAAAGATGCAAGCTGTTCTAAATCCTACAGCAGCAGGGAAATAAATTCTTCCAACAACGTGAGTGAGTTTAGAAGCAGAACCTTCCCCAGTCAAATCTCCAGATGAGAACCCATTCAACATCTTGATTTTAGCCCCACAGAGGACTGAGATAAGCTATGCCTGGATTCCTGACCCTCTGAAACTGTGAAATAACAAATGTGGTAATTTATTATATAATAATAGAAAGCCAATACGAGGAATTTGTTCCTTCAATTTCTGGGAAGGCTAAAAGTTCTCTGCTATCAGTCCTCCCCAGAAATTGCCTCAGTCAGAAACAGCCATGTCATTCAAAGTCATGCCACCTTCTAAAGCAAACTCATATCTAGTGACTCGTCAGTATGGAGATATAAAGGCCTACTCCTTTGCCCCATCTCCAGACATCTGACCCAGTTCCAGAGTAACCAAAGGAATCACTTTTCCCTCCGTCCAATCCTTCTGCATCCTTTACCTCATACCACAAATGTGTGTGTGTGTGTATTTACACAACCATCCTGGGCTCAAACATCAAAAGTTATGAAATTATCTAACATCATATAAAACTATCTCTTATTTTTCTACTCATTAGAGTAGACCCATGGCTACAGAATGGGCAAATCTTGAAATAAGCATCAGTAACAATTACTGTGTCTTATACCCACCCATATGTTATCAAGGACAGCCAGATATGCCAAAATCATCAGGTGAACATGAAACACATGGTCTCAAGAAAGTTCCTAGTTAAACTAGAAAATACTTAAAAATCAAGGAGCAAGGAGACAGAATTAAGATGAACATATGTTGAACATATATTCATGATACTTTTAGTGTAGTAAGCAGACTTTGGAAAAAGACAGACTGGATTTGAATGATTATTGTCTGTGTGACCTTAAAAAATGTGCTTCCCGGGGCACCTGGGTGGCTCAGTGGGTTAAAGCCTCTGTCTTCGGCTCAGGTCATGAACCCAAGGTCCTGGGATTGAGCCTCACATCGGGCTCTCTGCTCAGCAGGGAGCCTGCTTCCTCCTCTCTCTCTACCTGCCTCTCTGCCTACTTGCTACCTCTGTCAAATAAATAAATAAAATCTTTAAAAAAAAATGTGCTTCCCGTTATGAAACACAACTTTATTATCTATAAAATGGGTATGATAGTACCCTTACAAGGCTGTGAAAATTAATTAACTAAAATATGAAAATGCCTAGCATAGTATTCAATATGCAATATTGCAATAGGCAATAGGCACACAATAAAAGCCCTACTTCTTCTTTGTTTTGTGAACTTCTCTTTAAATCTTGATTTTTTTTTTCTTTTAAGGAATGCAGGAATAGATGGAAAATTTTCCAGAAAGGCAATTCTGAATAATTTCTGATTAATTCAAAGTTTAGAGGGAGCAGAGTCAACTGGCCCAGGTACCTCTACTTTAGTAGTCTTTTTAATAACCTTTCAAATTACTGTTTGGCTGAGACCTTAGTTCTGCAATGGGTTAATGTTGGCATACTGAGGTTTTTCCCAAGGTTGTTCTCATTCTTGATTCATAATTAGTAACTGCCTTACCAAATTATCACACAATTATAGCACCTGAGTCTTTCTTGGAGCTCTTTCAATTAAAAGACTAGCTGGGTTTGGCAAGGCTTAATTTTCTCTACCTTGTTGGTCTAAATCAACAGTGTATTATTTGGCATCATATAGGGATGGTAGTTCCAAGTCCAAGGTATCTCATGAGTTTATCTATAATCCACATGACTTTATAATGGCAGTGAATGTTTGTTCTACTACTGCGTAGACCAACAGACTTGAAAAAAAAAAAAAAACTTGGAATGATTTCATCTCTTGAAGGATACACCTTCTGAGTTAGACGGTTTGGTGATACCAAGATGAATGATTTATATAGACAATTGAAATATTTACTTGAGTAATAGAATACTGGCAAATTTTGCAAAGTTTAAGAGTATACAGGTGGAGGCAGGAGCTAATGGAAGTTGATCCAATGTCAGTCTATTTCCTGAACAAACAAATCCCTTCTTTTAAGGTGTGAAGAACTTTTGCCAAACCCATCCATCCTCTTCCATGAACAATGGTTTGGTTTGTTTTGCACTGGACTGAGGCAAAGCCATAAATTTTATGTGGTAACTAACCCCGTCAAGGCAAATAGTATGCTTAAGAAAAAAAGAAAGATTGCTGTTTACCACTGGCAGCAAAAGTGATTAATAACCATCCTGGCCAACTCTCTGATGGCTATAAATGCAATACAATATGTAACTGTGCCTGTATATATGTATGGTAAGATAGTGGGTAGGTTCAAGATATGAAACTGGAAGAACTTCTCTCTTTCTTTCTCAGAAGCAGTGGTACTCTTTTCTTTTGGGGGCAGAATTTCCAAAGACAGATTATATAAAATGTCTCTACAATATTAAAAAATAACTGTAGAAAGGAAAGCTGTATTGGCTTAGGGAAAGCTGTGATCTTTTTTTTCAAATGAATCTCAAGTGGAAGGCAAATATAGAGAGATATAAATAGCATTATTTGGGTTGAGAATAGGTTTGGTATAGATTTAAAAAAATGAAAGAATTTAGGGACTATGAATGTGTGTGTGTGTGTGTGTCCATGTCTGTGTCTGTGTTTGTGTGTGTGTTTTCTTTCTGGAACTTTTATAAGATTTCATGTATATTGACTGTATAGTCAAATATATATAGTCAAAGTCAAATATGTACATATAGATATATATCTTGCAAGAGTTCTAGAAAGAATTAAAAAAAAATGGGATTAGGGAAAGGCAATGATGACTGTATTCTCCAGAATTGAAGAAAGACAGGAGTACTCATCTGGGGGGTAAAAAGTATAAAAACATGAACACCAGACTAGGATAAACAAAAGCAAATTCAGACATGTCGAAATGAAATTAGAACACATAAAATATATTAAAAACTACCAGGAAAAAACAATGGAAATTTGATAAAGGAAATGTAAAAATTCGCACAAATAACAATGTTCATTGTTCAGAGGACTCCAAGTTCAGAAAGTTATCAATTCTTATCAAATTAATCTCTAAATTCAATGGTACTTCAATAAAAATCCCAAAAGAAACTTCTTTACAAGTTAAAAATTATCTTGTAATTCAACTGGAAGAAGAGAAAGTTCACAAATATTTAAGTCAGTGTGGAAGATGATAAAGAAGACATATAGAGTTTTATCCTTACAGGTATCAATATTGTAAAATGAGAATTGTTGTGGTAATTCACACTTGTAACAGTTCCATGTATCAAAAAGAGATCAATCAAAGAATTACAGTTGTGCATTTATGGAAACTATGGCCTATCAAAAAGGCCAGCTGAGTTAATGGCCTATAATATGAATACAAAAATTTTAACCTCTCAGTAAGAATTCGTGGAATTAATAGAATAGTTTTATGAAATTGTAATAGAGAAGCTGTGATGAGTAACCCAGTCAATCACCAAACTATCCTACTGCTCAGGTTTACAACATTAACAAGCTGAGCAGTGAACTAAAATGAAGGAAAATGTTTGCTGTTTGGTTGATTGGTTTTAAGTGATTTAAGAATAAGATAAAACCACTGGGAGATTTTTAAAAGGTGACTAGACCATGGACAATTGAACCATGTGACCTGTGGAGGATAGTCATCAGCAAACATTTATGGAGTGTGTCTATACTGCCAGGCCTAACAAAAAACTTCACTGTATTTACAGTTAAAACTTAAGATAATACAAACATACATATTTTATTTGCTTTTGCTCACAAGGAGCTCAGAGCCGAACTGTACATAAATTTTAATAAATGATAGTAAGTCTCTGTGTTACCACCTGCCTTATAGTTTTATTGTTGTTGTTTTGCATATGTTCTGATTTGTCATTTCTATTCAAGGTTAAAAAAATAAAGCCCACATTTTCCTATGTTTCCAACATCTCAATAGTTTAAAATTATTTTTAGAAAGAGGTCTGAGTATAAATAAATGGGAAAACACTTTTATTAGGTCCAAAACTTTCATTCTCGTCTCCCAGTCTTATAGGATAGCTGTTTCAGGAATATATACCATTTACTTCTTCATCTGTACCAGTAGAAAGTTTTTGGTGGTGCATATTTTCCTGATACTTCAGTTTTTGTTTTCCTGCTAAAGGAACTGATAACAACAGTCATCAAAATGATGATGAGAAGCGGATGTTACTGGGCAGGAGACTCCAGGAGATTTACAAGTTTTTCACTTCTCCTCAACTCACATATATTCTACTATCACAGAAACAGAAGTTTTTAGTTAAACATCTATGTGAGAGTGTCAACTACAGCCCATCGTCTTTGCGTAAACGCTATCTAATGAATGTCAGATTTGTATTTTTCAAAGCTGAAAAGGAGATCCCAGTTTTACTTCTTCTGGAAATTTAGAAAGAATCTATAATAAGTAAACATCCTATAAGAACTCACTGGTGAGGGATGAATAAAATTTTAAGCTTATGAACGATTTCGAATAATCATAATGGATTCACTCCCTACTGATATCATCATTGGTTATTTATATTCACAACAGAAATGTGAAATCATTCAGCCATAGAGACAATCATATAACTTTATTATGAAATTCAAGATAGTTATAGCAAACAGTTCTACCTTGATATGCATTTTCTTTTCTGAAAAAAAAAAAAAGAAAAAAACTCCTAAATGAATGATTTTAGGCTATAATTAGCAAAACGGAGGTCAGAGAGTTTTAGAATTAATTTGCATTTCATTATGAAATGATTCCAGGTGTAAGACTTACAATGTATCATTTTGCTTCACAATATTTGTTTAAAATTCCATTTCTATTTTCATTCCTGCAGAAATGACATCCTACACTCATTTGTGTTTTGTTTGTTTGAAGAAAAAGAAAGCCTGAACTCAGTCTACTGGGATCTAATTATCGGAACCTAATTCCAATTACAGTCTTCTAAATCAACGCTTTAGGCTTTCCTCCTCTCCACTTCCTTTTCAAAAAGGGCCATTTATATTGTTCCGAAGACTTTCCATGTGAGAGACTTCTATTTATAGATATCATCTACCACAGGTTTTGTAGTTCCATAATCTCAGTTTGCCAAACAACTTCATGCTCATTTGAACTGCGGAATTTCTTTGTAATTTAAACGCCCAGGATAAGAGACATACAAAGATAAAACATACACAAATTAAGACTTTCTTGTTGAGATAAAGCATAACATTTCCCTTAAACATCTAATTTTTGCAAAACGTATAAAGAGAGCTGCTAATAGAGGATGTTGCCTATAGATGTTTAAATAAAATGCTTAAAGCTTGATCATTGTGATTAATTGTCAAAGTCTGCTTTCAGGAAGGTATTAACTCTTGAACTGGCAACAACCAAGAGGCAGAAATTCAGCTTGCAAATTTACAGAATGTATAAGGACAACTGCTTCCAACTATCCATTTTATTATTTTATATTCTCATTTCGTAACATTTTTTTCTCTCTTTTCAATAACAAATATTCAGTCCAAAAGCTCTAAATTTCCCTTAGGATCTGTTAACTTACTGAATATTAACACTTCATTTTCACTCGGATATGTTACCATCTCTAATAGTAAACAAATGCAGATAGAATCCTATCAGTCTTGGTTACAAGGAGACATTATGATGACACATTTCCTACCAGACACACATAACTCATGTGCATTAAGATATACAGCACAGGCAAGTACTGGGGGATAACAAAGGTGAATCAACTCACAGGCCGGGAAACATCCTGCTACCTACTAATAAAGGGCTGTGGTTTTCCTGGTGGTCTAGCCAAAAAGACATACATCAAACACTAATGAACCCATGTAAATAGGCTGAAGCTAGCAACTACAATTTGAGCCTAGACTCAAATACGGTGTTTCTGTAGGGTGTGGTGGTTCACGGTCCACAGTCAACAGTTTGGACAAACAAGGTTTGGAGAGGTTTTTTGGTGTTGTGGTATGCAGTTTTTCTCTCCTCCGTAGAAAATCTCATTTAACACAGTAATGGCGGTATACGTTACTTTGAAGAAACTAAAGCCGAGGTTCTTAGCGAGCAGCATGATCACCTGACAAGCTTGTTAAAACAGAGATTGTTGGTTCTGCCTCCAGAGTTTTCTGATTGAGTAGGTCTAGGGCGGGCCTGAGATTTTACATTTCTAACAGGTTTCCAAACGATATGGATGCTGGTAGTCTAGTGGCCATATTTTGAGAAGTTTTGAGTTTAAGAACACATTTCATGGTTTTCTTTTCTTTATAGAAATTTCATCGTTAAGTACTAGTGTTCCCCACAATACATGTTGAGAAAGAAGTATGTTTCACGATTCTTTGGCTAAATGCAAACTCTCAATTGGGAAAGAATTTTGGAAACGAGTGAGGACCAAAGTGATCCATCCCTCCCTTCCAATATGACATTTTAGGAACATCTGATAAGCATCTGAAAACTGGGGGGAAAAAAAGGATACAGTTTATGAAGATATTTATCTTCTCATGACAATTTATGGCAAGTGATAATACTGAAGTTATTTCTGACATATACAGTTTAGTATGTTCATGCATAAGAATTAAGGTGAAGTGAGAAATAAATAATATCAAGAAGTATCAAATTCCTTAGGTCCAAAACATGTATCATTAAACAATCTTCCCATTTACAAAATGGTAAAATCAGGGGCTTCCTTAGGAGAAGATCGAATGAGAGTTAGTTTTAAAAGTCTTACTAACTTGAAAAGATCCTGGACTTACATATTTTTTTCTTGGTAGTGGTCTTCAAAGTGCATGTGAACATTTTTAAATGGTCCTTTCAATATGTTCATTCTACCCAAAAAGTATCACTTTAATTTTGTGGCAGCTGGTATTAACAGCCCTATGCTCAGAATACAGTAGAATTTCTAGAATAGGTAGGTAAGAGGCCAGTGGAGAAAAAGAAACACTGAATAAAAGGGGAGTGGAAGCTTCCATGCTTAATTTTCTTCATCTCTTAAATGAGGGTTGGCTGGTGATAAACAGTTGGCCCAAGCTTACAAATGTTCAGATGATGGATTTTATGTTCAAAAAAACAACTGAAGTTTTTCATAAGAATATTGTCCTCCATTCTTTTCTGTTTCCACCTCGGCTGACTGTTGGGGATCACCTTAAGGCCTTATGTCTGAATTTACTAAATAGCTTCCTCTTGAGTTAAAGTAAGGAGAGGTTTTTGTCCATTTGAAATTAATAATCACTTTCAGACCTTGACATTTCAATTAGTTTCCCTTATTTTCTGCATTTTAAAATAAGCTGAGGGTAAAAAAAAGATATTACAGGAATTTTCTTAGTGGATATAACTTTTGACCACTTTGTGGTTTTTTTTTTTTTTGAGAATTTTTTTTTAAGATTTATTTTTTATTTTTATTTTTTTGAAAGAAAGAAATCACAAGTAGACAGAGAGGCAGGCAGAGAGAGAGAGAGGGAAGCAGGCTCCCTGCTGAGCAGAGAGCCCGACGCGGGACTCGATCCCAGGACCTGAGATCATGACCTGAGCCGAAGGCAGCAGCTTAACCCACTGAGCCACCCAGGCGCCCTCACTTTGTGTTTCTTTAACTGCATATTTAACTGCAAAATTTTAATTTTGTGTGATCAATTTGCTCTTTTTAAATTAATATAATTTATTTCATCAAAAAAACTCTCCTTACTGTAATTAAAAGCATGAAATCAGAGCTCTTGTTGATTACAAACAATATTTTCCTCCCCATATTTTTGCTTAACGAGGCTCAGGATTTTGATGTTTGGACAGAAGCTCTGAGTTTTTTACAAACTGAACAAGGCACAAACCTTTTTTTTTTTTCTCATTATAATATCTTATATAGATTTTTCAATATTCAGAAATATAAGAATATAGAGAATATCCTTTGATTTAAAACATCTGCCTTAAATTTCTGACCCTCAAAGAATAATTTAGAAGTACAGAGCATTTTTTTCCAGTTATTTAAAAACTGATGTGTTGTACAATTATAAAGTTGCCCTAAAAAGCAAGTCTCAGCATATTCTTAATCAGAGTAAAATGTGATTCTTTCCAACAAATGCACTGTTGAATTTCTTTCTGCCTTTGTCAGTAAAACAGCTGTGAACAGATTAAACTTTGTGATTTTAAACGTCTTTACTCAGTATCATGACTCACTTGAGACTTCCCTTTTTTCCTGTTCTACAACTACTAGAATGTTCAAGGAAACAGTTTGGATCAAACACATTTCCCAGTCCATACAACTTTATGTCACATTGTCAACACCAGGTTTTAAACTTAAAGGTAGCACTTTTGCAACCTCCAGTTCCTGCAAGAATCCCTTAGAGGCCCAGTGCAGTGGTGAGCACACACACCAAGGGCCAACCACATGCTGAGCACTGTTTTTGGTCCCTTGTTCTAAGCTATCCATAGTCTCAGTGAAAGAGGGAGGGAAGACACGCAGATAAATAGGCTTGCAATGACCTGATGAAAAGAAGATCTGAGAAACCATTGGCATGACTCATAATTCAGTCTTTAATTTGTTATTAGATAAATCTCTGGAAATTCTTGAATTCTACTCCAGTGAGAGTTAAGATTTTGGTCCAGGCTGGTGGAAGGATAATCAAGGAAAACAAGAATAACAGAACAACTGGAAACCATCTCCCCAACACGAGCTGCATAATAAAATAGTCTTTACACGGGGGAGGACAGTGGGGCATGCCTAGGTACAGTGACAGGTTTGATTTTTTTTTCCCCCCCATTTAAAAAAAAAAACCAAGGTTCCTGTGCTGACAAATATGGGTGAATTCACAGAAACAACAGGGCAGGAAGCTTCAAAGTGGGACTACCTACCAGTAAACTGAACAGATGGCCAACACACAAAAGGGCTGTGAAATACAGGGGTGCAGTGGCATGATGCTTATTTAAGTAAGAAGGGAGGGTTGCAGGAGAAAGCAAAATTCAAAAGCCTGAACATATTTAATGAAGAATATTAAGCACAGTCAGGAAGGCCTTATTACTCATTGTTTCATTAAGTATAAAAATTTCTTCATTTAACCCAGTTCTCATGCTTGTATTCTATGCAATAATATAGTCACATAAAGTCAAGCTTGTATTAGGGAATTTAAGCCCAAAGAAATTTAAACTCATCCATTAAAATTATATTAGTAATTGTTCAAAGTTACAAAAACCATTGCAGCTAAAACAAGAGAGGTGAGTTCATGTGAACAATTTAGACAATAAAAACGTAAGCAGCACTATTAATGGATATGCTAACTGCTATTCCTTATAACCCACAACATTTCCACCCACTAGACCCCCACAGATACATTATACGGGGATTGTGAAGCCGTTTGCAAACTAGAAAGTGCTATAAAAATACTGGATAATAATGATAATTCATCTTGCTTTCTGTCTCTATAGCATTTATTTATATTGCACTAAATTTGAGCTTTTATTGCTCCCAAATGAACCTGTGGGTCCATATTTCTTCCTCTTCCTCATGCGGTAATGTAATCGAAGCACATCAGGCAGGTCAGGGCTGGATGGGAGGCGGTTTGCCCGCAGTAGTTTATATAGCATGGGTCAATGGGGCACAGCACAGTCGGCCTACCTGATCAATCGCAGTGGGCACTGTCTTTATTTCCTCTACTTGGGAAAGGTTGATGGGGTGAGAACAACCTCTCAATGGGTCATTTCTCCACCCATTCATGGCATTTTACTACTAAAGCAACATATTACCATTGTGTCGTTTGTGCATTTGTCTTCTTCCACCACGCACAGGTTTGCACAGTGATATTTCAACCTCGTTGTTCATCCTGCTTTTCCTCTTTGTCTCTTTGTCAGATACAGATACCAAACCTGAAGACTCTTGGATGTTCTGTTAACAGAATGGTTCCACCCCCACATCATGCCCCTTACTGTGTTCCCACTAAATAACCCACTAAATAAGCCACTTGTCTCCTGCATCTGGACTGCTTGGGAGTTTGCAAGTCAGGGAACATCCAGCTTTACAAAGAAAAGGAGGTGGTGGTGAAAAATAAACAAACAAACAAACAAAAAGAAATACAAGGGAGATAGTAAAATAAGTTGAAGAGAAACTAAGTTAACCTGTATACTGTAATGAATTCCTATGGGTCAGTTCTTTTTTTATTTCTAGTATTAACATTATATCATATTCTATAGCTTTATCTTTTTTTTGTATTCCTTTCATATTCATCCAACAGGCTAGTTGATCACAAGATGAAATGTTTGTTTATTGTGCAAAAATGACTACTTTCTAATAATAAACTGAGTAGCTATTAAAAATGTTCTTTTGAACCAATCAATGTAATCACAATATTAACAGCCTAAAAAACCCTACATAACCATATCAATTAATGCATCAAACACATTGAACAGAATTCAACATCCATTCATGATAAAAATTCTCAGATAACTAAATAGAGAAGAGAACTTCCTCAACTTGATAAAATACAAACATACATTAAAAACCTTAGAACTAACATTATATATAATGGTGAAAGAATAAATATTTTCCCCCTACAACTGGGAAGAAGGCAAGGATGTCCACTCTTTTTTTTTTAATATATTTTTAAAAGATTTTATTTATTTATTTGACAGATCACAAGTAGGCAGAGAGGCAGGCAGAGAGAGGGGGGAAGCAGGCTCCCCGATGAGCAGAGAGCCCGATGGGGGGCTTGATCCCAGGACACTGGGATCATGACCTGAGCTGAAGGCAGAGGCTTAACCCACTGAGCCACCCAGGTGCACCAAGGACGTCCATTCTTAACACTCTTATCTTGTGCAATAAGGTAAGAAAATAATATACAGGCTACACAAGACCAGAAAGAAGGAAAAGAGAACTACTCTTCTTTGAAGATGAAACAATGGTATATATAGTAAATCCCTGGGAATCTCAAGAAACAAACAAACAAACAACAATAAAAATCAATAACTAATCAAACAAAACAAAACAAACTCCCATAGTTGCTGAGTTTGGCAAGGTCATAAGATACAGATCAACATATAAAAATCAATTATATTCTTATACACTAGTAATGGATACTGAAATTAAAAAATATAATCACATTTCTTATACTCACTCAAAAATGACAAAATTAGGTAAAGCTCTAAAAATGTATAGAATTTCATCTAAAAATTATAAAATATTGAGGAAAGAAATCAGTGAAAATCTAAATAAATGGAGAAGCATAATGTGCCCATGAATTAAAATATTGAACAAAACAAAAATGTCGATTTTCCCTTAAAATTATATATAAATTTAACACAATTCCAATCAAAATCTCAGCAAGATTCTTTGTAGATATAGACAGGTTGTTTTCAAATTTATATGGCAAAGGAACTAGCAAAGCTAATGTAGTTATGAAAGAGGAAAGTGGAAAGAATCATTCTATCTCATTTTAAATCTTATTAGACAGCACATTAATCAAGAATATATGGTATTGGCAGACAGAATGTCACAGAGATTAATGAAACAGAACAATGAACCCAAAAGTAGTTCTACACAAGTATGGCCAACTAACTTTTGACAAAAGTACAAAAAAAGCTCAATGTGTTTTTTCAACAAATGCTGCCATCACAATTAAACATCCATGGGCTAAATACATAAAATAACCTCAACCTAATCTCACATTTTACATAAAATTAATCAAATGGATTATATATTTAAGTGTAAAACATACAACTATAAAAAAAAACTATAAAGCTTGTAGTAGCAAATACAGGAGGAAATCATTAGGACCTTGGGCTTGGTGAGAAGTTCTCAGACATAGTAACAAAAGTACAAATAATAAAAGAAAAAAAAATCAACGAATCAGATTTCACCAAAATTTTAAAAGTTTGCTCTGTGAAAGACCCCATTTAAGGATGAAGTGACAAGATAGAAACTGGAAGAAAATACTTACAAACCACATATCAGCCAAAAGACTTATATCTAGAATGCATAAAGAACTCTCAAAACTCAACAGTAAAAATACAAATAACCCAATTATAAATGGGCAAATGATGCAAAGAGACTTCACTGAAGAGGATATATGGTTGGCAAATAAACATAAGAAAAAGATGCTGAACAACACTACCCATCAGGGAAATACAAATTAAGACTATGATGAGGTATTACCATATGCCTATTAGAACTTCTAGGAAAAAAAATAGTGACACTGCCAAATGCTGGAGAGGATATGGAGAAAAAAGATCTCTCATGCTATGCTGGTAGGAATGCAAAACTATACATGCACTCTGGAAAACTGGTAGTTTTCTTTTAAAACTTAACACAAACTTATCATATGAACCAACAATCACAATTCTGGGCATTTATCCCATAGAAATGAAAGTTTTTATCTTCACAAAAACCTGTGCATGAATATTCATGGAAGCTTTATTTATAATAGCCAAAAAGTTGAAACAGTCAAAGTGTCCTTCAGTCTACCAATGGTTAAGCAAACCGGAACCAATCCATTTCACAGACTATTTTTTAGCAATAAAAGGAACAAACTATTGATTTATGCAAAAACTTGGATAGATCTCAAGGACATGGTGCTGAGTAAAAGAAAGCCAATCTCAAAAGGTCACCTATTAAATGATTCCATTTATTTTTATTTTTTTATATGATTCCGTTTTTAAAAATTCTCAGAATGACATAGATTCATAGTTGCCAAGTATTTGGAATGCTGGAGGTTGGGATAAGAATGACTACAAATTTGGTAGCCTGAAGTAGACCTTTGTGGTCCTGTAAAAATTCTGTATGTGTGTAGTGGCAGCTACAGGAACCTACACACATGATCAAAAGGCATGGAATGATGTACCTACATTGAATGAAAGTCAGTTTCCTGCATTTGGTAGTATGGTTAGGCAAAACAGTTTTTCCACTTGAGGGAACTGATGAGGAGAACACAGAACCTTTTTGTACTATTTTTGGGACTTATTAATCTATAATTATTTCATATTTTAAAATGCTATAAATAAAATTTCTCTTTTAATTAATGATAAGGGATATAAGTTTTATATATGCATATACACAGAGATTGTAGAGAGATACATAGATGATGCACACCTACAAGTATATATATGCCTAATATTCTTTGAGTGATCTGTAACTGGATCCAAACTCTCCACCAAAATCTATAGAGAGAATGAAAGAAATAATAAAGATATCTATATATGGCTGAGAAGTATTTCTTTTAGAGGTTCCTTCAGTGGGCCTCTTTGCATGGTGTAGATAGTTCTGTGACTTCCAGAATATTATTTAATATAATTGGTTCTTTTAGATGACCAAGAAAATTTAGAATATCCCCCAAAGTATCTGCCATTCTCTGTGAAGAGTTTCCTCAGCTGAAGGTTCTGATTCATAAGATCAGGTCATCAGTATATATACTGTGGAATGAATGAATGGGCAAGATAATCATAAGGGAACTAATAATACAAGAAATGAGTGTAGTTCCTTGGTTATCTACTCTCTGAGATTGAACCCATTAAACTCTAACAGCAACTTTGTAGCCTTTCTAAGTGAAAAATCAGGTCACAGGTTTCCTTGAGGAGCAGCCAATAAAACTTTCACCTCAATAGGCTACTAATATGAAATTATTTCATATCTATAGAAAGAGAATAATGTCTGGAAGATGTATAAGTGACCATTGACATCTAAGTAATTAAAGTCTCTCTCAGAAAACTATCTATATCCGTCTGTCTGTCTGTCTCTCTCTCTATATATATATGTACACACACACACACACATGTAACTGAATAAATAATGATATATTGCTAAGCAATTCATTTGGCCATTAAATTCAGAAATACTTACAATATATTCATTTGTTAAAACTTTAAAAATGTTGATCAAACAGTTGTCCAGAAACAGCTAGAATTCTTCCAGAACAGCACGCTGGAAAACTCATATTTTTAATCAGTTATTCTATAGACTAAATGTCTTTTCTCATCACTCAAACCCCCCAGACCTCTTTCTTCTTCAAAATCCTGCAACACTTTCTACTCACTTCTGACTTTTCAAGGTGTGAGTTGTATGTAATAAATGTGTGGCATGTGATTATAGCTGTGTGGATACATTACCTATCTCTCGTGCTACATTGCCTATACTCGTCAACCTCTCACTAAGCTAACCCTGTTCTTTGCCCACCATCAGCCCTTCCTGCTTATATTAGCTGAATAAAATGCATGGAAGAATAAATGAACAGTGAGACTCTGGGAACCATCTTCACCCTGATAGATTAACTTATTTCAACATCTGAAAAAGGTTGTTTAGATGTATTAAATTATTTATGTTTATCCAAAAGTTGCATAGTACACACTACAAAAAGGTAGACTAGAAGAAATAAAGGGCAGAGATCATGAATGCACCTGATAAACATGTAATGAATATAGGGATTATTATTAATTATCTGGACATCGATAATATTAATATTCATGTTTGTTTATTTCTATATTATAAGTGCTGTTGGTATCTTGTAGATACAAATTAAGAAAATTAAAATTAGCGTACATGCCATGATGGCATCACTGATTATTTTAGGCCATAACTTCAAAAAGTAAAAAGAATGCTAAAAATGAAAGTCTTCTTCTTGTCTTTCCTATTTTTGACATATTCTTGTCTTCTTGGCTTATTAAAATGTAAATTAAAGTTTAGTATAAATTTTTTATTATATTTATAAAGTATAAGCCAATAAATAGAAAAAGAAATAATTGACATTTTCAGGGTGGCATCAAATAATTTAATTCTCATTTAGTTGAATATTCCACATTAGCTGTTTTTATAACTTGTTTGTTCCAGGACCAGAATGAGGTAACACCAGAACTGTTCTGAGGCAAATCCACTGTTTCTAACTCTTTAGTGAGAGGGCTCCATTAAATAGGTCTACATGTTCGTCTTGTATTCATCACTGATTGCATAACTGCTACCTCGGCTCATCCATTCATCTAAAAGATTTTCTAAGACGTGTTTTCCTCTCCTGACCTACATACAAGTTTGTCATACTCTGAACTCAATTTGTAATTCTTCTGTGACAGTGAAAATGCCCATAACGCATTCTCCTTTGCAGCAATTCAGGTAACCTATAATTAACAGTATTTTGTTATAGGACAAATGACAGTATTTTTTTTCTCCTCCAAATTTTGTATATATTTGTTTTGTAATGATATGTCACTGGTAATATGCCTGATAGTTTTATCAAGAATTCACTGAAATTCTATGGACCCTTGATGTATTCAACTTTTATTCTAGGGCAGATCTGACTTATAATGATATAAAATTTTGCTACATTATAAATTACTTGAGAACATTTATGGAGTCTTTACTGTATTACTACCAAAATCTCTGTTAAACCTTTTACCTGTATTATCATATCTTATTCTGTTAGTAACACTCTGAAGGAGACATTACTATTCTCATCAAGTTACAAATAAGAACACGGAGGTACAGACAGGTTAAGTAAGTAGCTTAAGATCATGGGCTAGAAAATGGTGAAGGTGGGTTTTAGACCCAAGAATCTGACTCATGAGTTAGGGGCAGAATCACAAATGACCTCCAGTTATGATATCAGCTGTGCTCAAAAAAACAGGAGAGAGTAATGGACGATTAGGAATAGGAAAACAACGTTACGGAAACGAGACCTTGTAAGGAACTGGAACAGAGTTACAAACCAGAGTTCTTTCCATTGGATCAACATTACATCAGAGGGCCTAATGATTTCTCAAGAACAAAAGATGAATTTTCCTAACTCCTGGAAAATACCTGAAATATAATAAAGGATCTATCTGGTCTTTGTCTTTACCTTCTGGTACAAAGCTTTTAAAACCCTTGTTATTTCCTAAGTGACATGAGAACTTTTGTGATTTTAATAAAATAACTCTTGGTGAGCTTTTAAATGGTTCAAATACAGGGACTGGTCATCAGAAAGACCACCTACATGATTAGAGGGTTGAAACTTTGGAGTGGCCTCACAGCTGGGGAGGAAAGAGAAACTGTAGATTGAGTTCTATCATGTGGCCAGTGGTTTGATCAATCATGCCTAAATAATGAAACCCCAATAAAAACTCTGGCATTGAGGCTCAGTGAAGTTTTCCTGCTTGATGTACACGTTGATGTGCTGGGAGGATCACATGCCTGGATTCCCTTGAGGGAAGAGCACAGAAGTTCTATCTGCCCCTCTACCCACCACACATACCCAAGACCCTGCCCTATGCATGTCTTTGGCTGCTCCTGATCTGTATCCTTTATTATAGAACTGCAATTCTAAATATAACACTTACCTGAGTTTTGCAACATTTGTCAATGAGCTAATGGTCAAATGTGAGGGGTCATGGGAACCGCTGATAAATCCACCGATTGGATATAAATCCAATCGGTCACAGCTGAAGGTGGTCCGGAGACCCCCAAAGTGTGGATGGCATCTGAAGTAATAGGAATCTTGTGGAGACCTGAGCATTTAATTTGTAGAGTCTGACACCAACTCCACATGGTTAATGCGAGAACTGTATGCATAGGACAGTTGGTGTCAGACCTGTTGGATTAAAAGGGAACAACATTCCAAACTGTGGAACATTAAGTTAATTCCTTAAACTACCTATGTCTAGTTTCTTCATTTGTAAAAGAAGAATTAGAACACTGCTACCTCTTAAGGTGGTTGAGAAATGTAAATAAATCATACATATAAAGCTAAAAAAAAAATGACCTAATCTAGAGTCAGTTTATACATTGTCACTACCTCTGTTATTCTTGTGCAAATTGCTCATGGTAGAGACACAACTTCATATTCTTCATCATTTTTCACCTTGTGTCATAAGCATAAGCATTTTTTCCTCTTGCTACACAAACCTCATAATTCTCATTTAATGGCTACACGATAATCCACCAGGCTGAGACAGATTTGCTTACTTTATCAGCTCTCCAAAAATAGTTTTTTAATATTTAAATTATATAACTTTATGCTTAAAACTTCAATATCTTTTTGATTATTTATACATGATAAATTCCCAAGATCAGATTTCTAGGCCAAGGAATAAAATTACATTCACAGCTTAAACATATTGTTCAGTTGTTTAAGAAAGAATAGTATCATTTTACAATTACCAGCAATGTAGAAGTGTGCATTTTTTTTTAACCACAATCTCTCCAATACAGGGTATTACCAGTATTTTAATATATTACTTCTAAGTATGTAAAATGGTATATTCTTGCTGTATTAATATAGTTTTCCTATATTCTTTTTTTTTTTAAAGATTTTCTTTATTTATTTGTCAGAGAGAGAGCAAGCGAGAGCAAGCACAGGCAGACAGAGTGGAAGGCAGAGTCAGACTCCCTGAGGAGCAAGGAGCCTGATGTGGGACTCAATCCCAGGACGCTGGGATCATGACCTGAGCCAAAGGCAGCTGCTTAACCAACTGAGCCACCCAGGCGTCCCTAGTTTTCCTATATTCTTTTGGAGAGTAGTGAAGCTAGATATTTTTCCACTTTAATAAAAAGTTCCAAAATCATTCTTTTTTATCTTTTGAGTATACATAGATATTTTTACATGTTTTAGTGATTTAAGGAATTCTTTACTGAATATATTTATTAACCCGCTCTCTTTAGTAGCAATTTTAACATCACAAAAACATCATAGAGAATGTCTTCGCCAGCATTCTCTTAGAGATCAGGAATGGGAATCCTCATACTTGTGCTTACGTAGAGGATGTTTAGAAGGACACGGAGGAAAATCATAAAAAGGAAGCTGAGAAAGAAACACTGGGTCTTGCAAGGACTGCAGAGTGATCTGTCTTGTTCTCACCTTGGTAAGACTCAGATGCTGGCTCTGCTTCTCCTTTTTTTTTTTTTTTTTTTAGATTTTATTTATTTGACAGAGAGATCACAAGTAGGCAGAGAGGCAGGCAGAGAAAGAGGAAGGGAAGCAGGCTCCCTGCCAAGCAGAGAGCCCGATGCAATGCGGTGCGGGGCTCGATCCCAGGACCCTGGAATCATGACCTGAGCTGAAGGCAGAGGCTTTAACCCACTGAGCCACCCAGGTGCCCTCTGCTTCTCCTTTCAAATCACTTTCACTCTTCATGCTCTCTGCAAACTGATCTGGTCCACTCGGCTGCACTTGGACCATTCTGGCTGCCTCCCAGTTTGGGCTACAGTCCTCAAGTCCAGGTGATCTCCTAGGATAAGAACCTGACACCAGCTAACGAAGTCTCTGTGTCTGTATTCCAAATCAGATCAAGTGATTGCACTGAAATATTCACCCTGGTTGCATCAGTTGTCCAGAATTATGAAGTCATGCATTATTGGAGACTGTCTCTTCTAAGCTTTTGTCAGGAAACTTTCTCTAAGAAAAGGGCCTGGAATTGGCTTAGAAAATGACTGGCATGCTTAGTGCAGAGTACTGTGGAGAACCTTGATTTTCCTATGTGCCAGGAATTAGCCAAACAACAGAGTTTGAGGGCATGGTTCCCAAGACTGCCCTTATTTTGATATTAACTGCAAGTTTGGGGTGTCCCCCAGATCAGCTTCAGGTTTGACCATTTGTTAGAAGGACTCACTGAAAACTATTATACTCATAGTTATTGTTTATTATAGGGAGAACATACAGATCAAAATGAGCCTATTGAAGAGATGCACGGGGCAAAATGGGAGGGTTCAAAATGGCAACTTAGCATTGTCCCTTAGAGTCAGGATGTGTTACTCTCCCATACTCACATATTTCCAGACAGACTCACCTGAGCTTCAGTGTCCAGAGTTTTGTTAACTGAATACCAGTGTGGTTGAACTCAGTGTCCAGGATGACTAAACCACATGGTGGACTGTCTGGCATGTTCAGTTTCCTCCTAAATATTGAGATGTGGCCAGTGCCACCCCAAGATTATATGGGCATGGCCAACCTGTGCCCTCAGTCACATTGTTGCTTTCTGGCTAGCCCAAGTCTTCAAAGCAAAAAGCAAACAAGAGTGACACCGCACCCCCCACCACACTCCCAAGAGCAAAAGGTAAAATCTTCTCTTTGGTTAACTCATTACTACTCAAGATGAAATATTTACTACTTAGTATGACTTATACAGATGTCATGTTATTTCATTTAATTCCCACATCAGTCTGATAAAATAAATAATCTTTTTTGTCATAAATACAAATGAAATAAAAGTCATAGAGGTTAAATAATTCACTCACAGTTATGCAGCTAGCAAGTGCCAACATGGGATTCAAACTCCAGTGTATCGGTTCCAAAACTAGCTCTTTCCCTCTGTACTGCCTGGCCTATGACAACAAACAGCATTTGAGATCCAGGGGTGTCCATGTGCCCTTCTTGTGTCATAGTGTAATTGGAAAAGATCAGAACCCCAATGTAATGCCATCTCCCCTGTACCTGCCACTTCTCATTTCTTTGGAAAGTAATAGTCTGAGAGCCTGATGAATGTTTAGAATTAATTAGAGGCAAAAAATTGTTTTGAATGGTCCTTACTCCAAATAGCAAAATCACTCCTGGTAACACCTTCCAGAATAATACTGACCAAAATACTTACAGGTGAAATTCCCTTTATTATTCTAGTGTCACAGTCATAAAAAGATGAGATTTTTTTTTATTACTGTTATTATAAATCCAGGATCGATGCATGGAGTGGATGGGGGAAAATTAAGTTACTAGTTAAATTGTTAAAAGGACAAATGTGAAGAAAAACAATCTCAACTATTGTTCACATTGATTTCTGCACAATATCAAGAACCTGTAACAAGTTTAACTTGTTTCAATGAATACTATTCGAAAGTCCTAGAATGCCAGTTTTTTGACTTACAGTGTGAGAATGCTGTCCACATGCACATGGAGATTTAAAATGAAAGTTTCTGTATAATGTACAACTGAATAAATTTTGGTGAATACATATTCAGATTAATCTGCATAGTACTCAAATCCTGATACGTGATCCTGTGTGAGATCAAGAATTTTCAATTCCCCATCTGAGTAAACACCCATTTGCATGTGTGATTAAAGGTTATAGGAATATTTAATATCAAGCTGGCTTTCTCCTTCCACTCATCACTTCCTCCCATTTACCTTCATCCAGGTAAGAACTAAAAGTTGACTCTATTTAGGGAAGCACATTTGCAATTAAAAAAAAAAGATCACCATCAAAAGTCTAATATGAATACATTTAATCATTATTATTTTTACCTGAGCCTGTAGCCCATGTAAGTAGCCTGTGTAAGAAAATGTTGCAGGGTGACCACTGTGTAAGTAGCCTGTGTAAGTAAAATATTGCAGGGTGACCACTGTGTAAGTAGCCTGTGTAAGTAAAATATTGCAGGGTGACCACTGACAACCTCAGTATTATAATCATTGCAGCCATATTGAAAACCAGCAGCCAAAGCTACATCGATGTAGAAACATTTGCCAAAAGAGAGGAGTGTCAAGCTTCTGGAAGCCGAAATGTATCCTCTTTTTACACTGTCCGCTAATTAAATCTCCAAGTTAACCAGTTTCATTAGACATTTCTTGTGTGTACTCCTAAAAAAATCCATGCTGAAACTCTTATAATGTATGGTTTAACTCACTTCCAATTTCTGGAAGAGAAAACCCCAGTGCACTGCGAGATGATGGAGGATGGCAGTGGACATTGAATGGACATTGCCAGATAATGTCCAGTTCTAGCCAAGATGGGGTCCCAAAGAAATGCCCAGCAAAAGAACACAAATTCTTAGAAAGCTTTTCCACTTTGACCATTTCATCCACTATAATTAAAACTCATTATTTGACCATGATTGTTCTTAATGCTCGTTCCAAGAAAGATATTGCTTGCAATACAAATTTCAATATTAATGGGAGAGAGAAACTGGAAAAGATTAGAGTCCCCACAAAACCAGTGTGCCAGCTTACTTAGTTAGTGGCATATGACCCATAAGTTACACTCCAGTCATGAAAGAGAAACATGAAAAAGTGCAGCAAGTAAAAATGAGAAAAATTTCAGCAAATAAACTTAAAAAAAGATGATGTTTCTTGGTTCTTTCATAGGAGCACTATTAGACTGAAGGGGTTGACACAAACATCTACTTAATTTAGAATGTTTCTAAAACACAACACATTGGAAGAAATGTAAAGGCCAACTAAAAAAAAAAAAATGGGTGTGTGATAAAATTCTCAAGAGCCTAGTGTTTCCCTCCCATGAAGGAAAGTAATCCATTAACTGAAAAAGAAAGAAAACATGTCAGTTAACTGATAAGAAAAAGCAGAAGAAAGATTGTTTCTTTTTTTTTTTCTTTAAAGATTTTATTTATTCATTTGACAGACAGAGATCACAAGTAGGCAGAGAGGCAGGCAGAGGGAGAGAGAGAGTGAAGGAAGCAGACTCCCCGCTGAGCAGAGAGCCCGATGTGGGGCTTGATCCTAGGACCCTGAGATCATGATCTGAGCCAAAGGCAGAAGCTTTACCCACTGAGCCACCCAGGTACCCAGAAAGCTTGTTTCTTTCTGTATTTTAAAGTTGCTATTTCCCTCTCCACTCCTTAAATTGACACAGTGGACTCCAATGAGAGGCACTGAAATTGTTTCAGCAACAGAATCACATTCTGTAGCAATGTTTCTTCTTTTAAAATGTGAGTCCTTCTTTTATAATAAACATAAAAATCTCACACTCACAGTTAAGGAAACTCTAACTGCTGCTATAACAGATTAAACCCCAAATCTCAGTGGTTTAATACAGACAAGTTTGCTTCTTATATTGTTACAAAAATGCTCCTGTTAAAATCAATTGTATGTGTTTGGGACAGAAGGGTTCCCAGATTAGTGGCTTTCTTCAGGGAATCAGAATCATCTTTCTTATGCGTCAGCCACCTTCAAAAGAGAATTCTAAGGATGCCCCAGGGATTAGCTTTATTCAAGCCTGAGGGAAGAGGACAGGTGCATGGAGGACCACAAAAGCAGGTCATTATGGCCAGACCTGGAAGAAGAACACATTGTTTCTACCCATGTTTCACAGATCTCTATCACCTAGCATCATTTAACACAAGGGTGGATGGAAATGTATTGTAGTTGTATGTCAAGGAAGAAAAAGAAAAGGGCTGGCTCTTCGCCTTATGCTCTGGGAAAATCTTGATAAATTCTCAAAGAAGATTCCATCTATAAGGTTCATGTCTTAGAGTTTGTATACTGTGTATCCCTACCAGCTAAGAAGATTCATTCATTCATTCATTCATTCATTCATTCATTCATTCCAGGTATATTTATTGAGTGCCTGCTGTGTGCCAGAAGCAATTTATGTAAGTAGACTATTGAGAAAACAAAACAAAACCAAAACACCTTCTTGTATGGAGAGTGAGAAGACAATAAACAAAATAAATAGGTGAATTTTATAATAATTAGAAATGACTGGGACTGGGGAGGAAAAAACAAAACAGAGGAGAGGCAAAGAATGCCAGTACATGAGGGAAGGTTATAGTTTTAAGGATGATGATCATCACTTAGAAAGAAGTGACCATGTGTACCATGAGAAAATGGAGTCAAGCATTCACTAGGTGGCTTGCATTTAAAGTTTTCTCAATATAATTTATACAGTCCTGAATAGGGTGTATGTAAATATAACCACTTTTCTGAGACTTCGGTACCTCTTCTCCTGCACCAACACAAGTGGTAAACTGCTATCCTATAAAATAAATTTTAAAAGTGCCTGTCTTTTCAACTCTAACAAGTAAAAACCAGAGTAGATATTTTTTATTCAGAAAAAAAAAAAAAAAAGAATAGCTTGGACCTCATGTTCTCCAGTTGAATCTTTTGACATGTGTAGTTACTCAAGTTAAGGGAAGTTAAATGTCTTGATCAGTGAGGCTATATAAAGAGCACAGTCAGAACAAGAATCCATTTAAGCCAAGTTATGTTTGAGAAATTATTTCAAGTATGTAGGGATCTGCAAGTTCCAAATTACCTGTGGCCTTGAAAGAGCTTTAAAATGACCCAGGACATAGTCACCTTGCACAAAATGAATCCAACAAAAACTTGTCACTGTGGCAAGCAAAAAGCTGAGATTAATTTATTAGGATTCTCCTAACCCAGATCCTTGCTTTTCTCTCTAGCACCTGGCTGTGTGCCTTGCTGCTTCTTTTGCTTTGAATGTTGGTCACTGCCCCAGGGATTTCAGACTAAATTTATGCCCGGGAGATTTTCCTGACTCAGCATGCCACAGTATTCCTTCCCTGCCAGGCTTCACTCTGGTTGGTGTCATGGACCTAGAGCTTAAGAATCATCATAAATAGGGGCGCCTGGGTGGCTCAGTGGGTTGAGCCGCAGCCCTTGGCTCAGGTCATGATCTCAGGGTCCTGGGATCGAGTCCCGCATCAGGCTCTCTGCTCAGCGGGGAGCCTGTTTCTCTCTCTCTGCCTGCCTCTCTGTCTACTTGTGATCTCTCTGTGTCAAATAAATAAAATATTTTTTAAAAAAAAGAATCACCATAAATAGGAAGAATTAACCACTGTTAGTATAAGCCTCCGAGACAGGATTTATAATGCATTTACATTGAAGAGCTTTAAAACAGATGATTTCTTCCCTCTAAATACCCTCAAGGAGACACACCAAATCTCTAAGAAAGCAAACAGATCCTTTAGCTACCACCACCACCACCCCGCCCCGCCCATTTCTTCCCTGGAAACAGATGGAACAATATACTCTACTTCCCAGCCCAGCCAGCTCCATGCAAGAATGGAAGGGGCTAGGTTAGTTCATTGGACTCAAGAGCATGGAACTTTGCTGCTGTTCCCTGTGTGATTTTGAGAATAAGTTTGTTTATCTGGAAGTCTGTCTCTTTTCTCCCCAACCCTAGTCATTGATTAGCTGCCTATATTGGAATGCCAGGTTCAAAATCCAGTCCAATGTCATACTTTCTCAAAGACTAGGGTCTTATCTGCCTCTCAACAGCCCTCCCAGAAATAGTACTTCTGCTTTCTTACTCTTCAGATTTCTACTTTAGTCCAGACCTCATGAACCCTGGTCACATACCACATACAGCTCTTGTCAGATTCCCCCCAGTTGAAATCTCTTTATTAGGAGCTCTTGAAGACCTAAGTAGGAAATATTCATGTAAGTGGCTACCTGTTGACATCATCTCCAGGAATCAAACTCTCACTGCCTGGCGATGTACCTTTCTATCACCTGACATTTGACCTGTGAACAGTCTGATTTCTGTGTCCCTGGACATCCTGAATGGCCCATTATTACTTCCTGAGCAGCCACCTGCCAACACAGTAGCAGTCTTTGTTCTTACAGAGACAGTGGCCACAAGCCCTGTGCAGCTACTGAAATTTAAGCTTAAATTAATTAAAGTTAAGTAAAATTAACAATTCAACTTCTTATTTGCACTAGCCACATTTTAAGTTCTCAGTGCCACACGTGTTAGTGGCTATCATATTAGACAGCATGTAGAATACTTGCACCAGCACTGAAAGTTCTGTTGGATGGCACAGATCTAAGAGGCTGAAAGTGAAATGTCAAAGGGCAAGGATTTGGCCAAGAGGAGTCAGTCTTACTCATCCATGCAACTAGACAATGTGGATTGAATTATGTTGATCCTATCCCTAATGGAACTAACATTTTAATAGGTTTAAAGCATGAGCTGAAGGATATAGATAATTGCAGGCAGGGAATCATTGTCTATTTCACTCACTGATAAATACAGGAACCTACAAGACTGTGACTGGCATATTGTAGAAACATCTTGTAGAATTTATATTGATTGAATGAAATAGACACACAATGGTACAGTTAATTATAAGGAGATCATCATAGAGGAATAGGAATGATTTTCTAGGCCCCATTACAGGTCAGATTAAATAGCTCACTAAACATTCCAATTCTTTTTCTATGGTTACCAATTTTCTAGTCACTAATTCTACCTCTCGGGCTTCTTCACACCAAGAAAAGGTAAATAGACAGGGCTATTGCATCTGCAAAACTAGATTAGTCACATCACAGCCAAATAAACTGACAGGCATATTCAGAATCAGTCCTTTGGGAGTCTGGTTTTTGAGGCTGATGTTCTCTGAAAGAATTAAAAAATAAAAATAAAATAAAAAGGTTGCTACAGAAAACAAACTGAGACTCAGTGCTTAGGCCAAATTGGTCCCTGATGCAGCCACATCTAAGCAACGAAATCCCAGATCCCTCCATTTAAAATCTTTTAATAGTGATAGTGTTTATTTGTTCCCAAACCTGAAGCATAGGAGATCTTCTTCTGGCCCTCCCAACCACCTAGAACTGTGCATACAAACCGTGTCATGTTTATTCCTATCTTTAGCCCATTCCTATCTTTAGCCCACCTGTGCTTTCTCGGTTGGGCTGATCCAATCTGTAGAGTATATAGACTGGGAGGTATCAAGAAGAAGAGGGCAAGAATTTTAAAAGATTAGTTAGGAGTATCTGAAGTAGGAAGAAGAGGCTAGCAGCTGGGTAGAAGGAGAAAGAAAAGGATGGAGAATTATACTCAGGTGTTCATCACTGAGTCTGGACCTGTATTTGGAGTGTAAAATGGAGAACTTCTGCCACCATCCGAGTAATTCAGTCTAGAAGAACCTTGTTTGAACTGTGGAAACTTAGGAAACTGAAACTCCACCAGCTTATTTAGATGGATGCTCCCAGTCTCCTTTCCACACTTTTCTACATTGAGATAAAGAAAATGAATGGGAAGGAAAGTAGTTACTAATGTACCCACCTTGGTCTATCAGTTAAAGTCCTATTTGAAGGGTATATGTAGGCTGGAAGGGCAGAAGAGCACAGAAATCAATCTTAGAGTTTGGAGACATGACAGATGTTACAGTTGATCTCCCTTACACTCCAAATGCAGCTTTAGGAATAACTATTATCCTGGGATCTTTGAACGGAAAGCTCAGGTCCTTTTAGGAAGAATAAATCTTTGATAAAGTCACTTGGGATTCTTAGAAATGACTAAAGAACCCTCAGATACATACTGGATTAGGAGACCAGATGCCTGGATTCTAGTCTTAATCCTAGCATTAACTAGATAGACCAATGTACTTCCATTGGTCTCTTATATTGTTTTCTTATATGAGATAGTGGAGGTAGAGGTGGGTTAGTGTTAGATTTGATAAAAAGAGAGAGAGAAAGAAAAAGAGGGGAGGAGAGAGACAATATCACTGATTGCCCAAGTATTAGATAAATAGTGTGTTCTAATAAAGACTTCCCCTGAATCATTGTCCTATTTATGTCTGGACAAACAGGTAAAATAAACATGCTACTCCAACATTTTTATTCAGTAGATAAATTTTTCATCCTTAATCAAGTTGACACCATCTTTGGAAAATGCTTATAGAAGGCACTTTGGTTTCCCTTGGTTACAAAAGGGCTTAGACTCGCCCAACAAATGAGCACACAAAATGTCAAAATAATGTTGTAACAGAAGCATGCACAAGCCAAGCAGCATTAGATGTGCTTTCGAGTCTGTGGCCCTAATTCACACTGATGTGAGTGGGAGGACTGGCTGATCCAGGGCCCCATAAGGAATTCTGATAACATGCCTTTTATTTTATTTTGCGCATGCTATAATTCCTAGGCACGTCTGAGTTAGTACCAAAGCAATACTTTTTCTTTCCAAAGCACTTCATAATCATTAATTATTTAAGCCTTACAACATCCCTCCAAGGGAGGTCAGTAGCAAAACACCAAAAGTGTAGGTGAAGAAACAAGAGAGAGATGGAAAATGATGTGGTAGAAATTTCAAGAAGAAAAGGCAATATTAAAGCAAGAGCCCTCCCTTCATCATACAGATATATCAAGGTGGGTGGGTGATGGAAAGTATGTCCAAAATGAGGTCATGTTTATTCCTTTACCACGAATAAAGTTCACCCCTCCAAAAACTTCCCTCCGTCTCCACTATTTTCTTGCTGTCTCGTTAATTCCTTTAATATGCTAAGTCACATTTCTACTATGTTAAAGTGATTTAGTTCCTCTGCTGTTTACAACTCAGTTGGGTATCTTTGGCTGTCATCTAATGGAAGTTAATGAAAGACCTTCCCTAACCAAAGGGAAAGACCAGATATGCTTATTGACTTATCCTACCAAATGGAATTCTGACCATGATTTTGAGGTTTTCATAGATTGGTTGATGTCCATCCAAAGGTTCCCTGGGACTCAAGTTCCTCCTATAGGGATGCTGACTGCTCCCTGGGGATTCCATTCCTACTGCCATCACTGCCTTCCCCATCACCTCCAAGCCAGCACCCATCTGAGGGACCATAGCCATTGACAATGTGAGGTTCTTGGAGTGCCCAAACCCTCAATTAAGAAACTCTGCTCTGACTTCTGGTGGTCATATGGTTATAAGTGTGCAACTAGCTTTCATCAGCATGAAAAATGTATTTCTAAAAGGCTGTAGGTATACCATCACTTTATAAATTATATGACATGTTTCTATTGATTTACATTATAATGTAATAGACTTTTTACCTTTAGGTTAGAGGCATATCAAACTGCCAATCTCTCTTAATGCCTTAATTCTAAATGTATCTACTTTTTTTCTCCTTCCTTTGTTCCATTTTCCTTGGGAATTATTTACCAATCAATATTAGAGGGACCTAAAATATAAAGAGTTTCAGAGGGGATGTTTTTGTGTATTTAAGAAATGTTTTTGTAAAGTGAATAAGCCCTCACTTCATCTTCTAGATTTTTTTGCCAACATTTTTGTTAATGAATGTCAAAGCCACTATTAAACAGAAGTGTTCTTCAAAGATGACTTCAAGGCAATGCTTTGTAGATAAATATTGAAGCCCAGGTGTATAAATCATTCAAGGAAATACCTTACATTCATCCCTTGGTTGCACCTAAATATATTTTTTCATGGGGTGGTCTTGGACTCATCAGAATCACACCATATTTAAGTAAATATTAGGTAGTATAATACAACCTTGGTAAAAGTTTTTGGATTTTCAAAAGTTACTATTTAATATAATGTGAATTAATGATGGTATCTATATGGATAAGATTGTTTAAATATTTAGTGAGTAATATTAAAATTTTAAAAGCTACCAGAGAGCAAGTCATATATTCAAAACATGCAGATTACTTGTCAATACTCTCCTAACTATGTTATGTCCCGAAGGAAATCCAAAGGACCTGAGTATGGATGTGGGGATGTTTAGTGCAATGAGTGGAAGACATTGTCCCTTCATGTGTCATTGCTAAAATGAAAAAAGCAGTCCCTACCCCCTCCAAAACATGATGATATAGAATATTAGGCATCTATAGAAGAAGCCTGTATGTTATAAGTTAATAATTCAAGAATTTGTAATTATTGCCAACTTGCTACTCAAAATAATTTTGGTATGTTTTTCAGCAAGGTAGGAATATAACATGATTATAATTTCATGGAAAGGAAATATAAAAAACAAACAAACAAACAAACCCCACTGCATTTTGACAAAATACATGTGGATAGGAGGAGAATAGAAAGCATGGAGGGGGGAAAAAAAAGCGTGTGTGCAGAAGGTGAGTAGTTAGAGAAAAAAGATTTGTAGTTTTTATTCAGCACTGATCAGGGGAGAAAGACACTTGACTGGAAGGGTATGAAAAGCCAAAGTCTAGAAATGTGTGTTGTGTTATAAGACAAGAATGGGTTAGTCTGGAGGAAAGAGCTCCAAAACACTTGACTCCATTTTTGCTATCTCCTGTTCAGCACGTCATCTTCTGCTGTTAATTCATCTCTGCCAGAGCTCTGTATTCAGGAAACCTAAGCAGAGTATTGCTGTAAACTCATCAAAATTCAATATAACAATGTGAACTGAGTTTATCCAAAGGAAATAGAAAGAGGTAAAAAGAAAAGTTGACCAAGAGGAAAAAGCAAATTAGAGGGCCTATATTTAAAAACAAAAAACAAAAAACAAAAAAAAAGAAAAGAACCTAACTTTGTATTCTGGTTATTTTACTGAAATAATGGGAGCTGATGAGGCCATGCTAGCTTCCCTACATAACTCATTTTCCTCTATAGCTATAAGACTAGAAAATGTTGGTCAATAATCCACTCACCACCACATTATTAAAACTACACTGTAAAGGAAGAGAGAGATGACAAGATGTATTGTTTTTGTGGGGAGTGGAGGAGGATCATAAAATTAGGCCAAATAATAGCGGGATAGGTAGATGTACCCTCACCTTCAGCATGCCAGCAAAGCTATAATGAATAATCTTATTTCAGAAATAAATATTTCTAATTAGTTTTTCTGTGTTTCATAAATAAGGACTGGTTCAAATAATATCTAATAATCATAGTGTTAGTAGTGGGCCTAGAAACGTGAGTTTGATGCATTCAGAAGTCATCTTAACAAAACAGATCTCTCTTGGGCTATGTAAATTCACTGATAAGTACAAGATAAGTTACTACAGAACTATTTTTCCAGCCATGTTCAGCATCCCTAGTCATGCTGGGTTTCAAGTGCTAGAAATGATTTTGTAGCCAGTTCCTCCATCTGCCCTACAGTAGGCAAGCAGCCAGCCTCCAGGATGATCAACAGCCTCTGGGGCTTATCTTACCAGTCAATGAGTAATATATTTTGCTGTTTGGTGCTTTGTCGATTGATTTCTTAGAGTGAAAATTGCCAAAGCTGCAACCCACCTGCCAATACTTTTATCTCTGCCAAGTTATTTTAAAAACATAACCTGAACAATAGGATACATACAATCCAACACCTCACTTGTTATAGAAGAAACTCTATTATCACTATATACTAAGTAAATTAATAACTGAAAATGTTTGTGAAAAGTATCTCTACATGTGAATGTATATATATATACACACATTATACAATGTATATATACACACTTTTGTTTTATATATATATATATTATAATATATATACACACTTAAATACTTCGAGTTCAAAACACAGTGAATATTCCTTACTACAATATCTTTCCTACTAATGTCATATTTGCTACTGGCAAGCTATAATAGATTAAATGAGCTTATGTGAAGGAGCCAGTAATGCCTGTTGTTGATATTAACAAGCTTCAGAGACGGCAGGATGAAATGTTCCAAATATACAGGATGTACCATTCCAGACAGTATCATCTAAATTGTGAACATTGTTCTTGTAAACTGAAAATTTAGAATCATACTTTTAAATGAATCATATGCTGTGTTTACAGAGTTTGAAAAAAAAAAAAAAGGAAGTGGGCATACTTGTATAAACTCCATTTGGCAGAGTGATTAAGAATTGAAATTGGGGAAGTTGATCCTTTTCGCCCATAATTCAGGCTCCATTGTGTACTAACAGATTTCAGGCAAATAACTTAAACTCTCTATGCCTCTATTTTCTCACCTGCAAAAGGGGGATAAGTATGCTACCTCTTGGAGTTGTGTGAATTAAAGGAAGTAACAAATTAAGTCTTTCATAAGTGTCAGCTGTTTTCATCACCACCTTGAACCTGGGCTGCTAGTTCTTACAAGCTCCTCTGGGTTTGATCGGAAAACCAAAACTAAGGTGAAACACCCCACTCACCCCCAGCCTTTTACAAAGGACTGTTGGAGATTCAGCCATAGCAGCAGAGCACAGCTGAAGTGAAGGTTTCAGGGATGGAGCTAGCAGCAGACCTTAAAGGATCTGGCTATATCCTCTGGGACTGAAACTCATTGGCATATGAAGGTGAAACATGGCTGAAGAGCTGGATGGGGAAATTTGAATTAATTAATAGAAGATAGGGTATTTTAAGCAATGCCTTTTAAATCATAATGGGTAGAATAAAAATTATACTGCAATATTATGGCTTAATTAGGTTTTGTGACTATGTATAGAGAGGAAAAGAAAGGAGAAAGTCAGGTAAGCAGAAATAAAATCTGGTGGGATAAGTATCTAATCTGACAGAGAAAGGGCTCTTAGTATATTTTGGAAAGCACTTCAAAGCCACTGAGGAGTCTTTGGTATTATTTAATGGCTTTATGCCCTCCTAAGTTCAAAACTGTAGAATATTGATAGGGATGGCTAAGGGACTCAAGTCCTGGGTCAAAAATGTTATGGATGTTTCAGAAAGGTGAAAAAAAGTGAGGAAACTAAATTGAAGACAAGGTGGAGAAAACTAGACCTATGTTCAATCATATTCTCAGAGTTTTGTTTAGTTCCTTAAGCTCTCTCAAGGTGGTTAGTTACGGACTTGGTAATGGGCAAGCCCATACACTCTCACACACAACCCAACCCCACATGTGCTGGGAAGCTCTTAAAATAAAAAAACCAAAAAACGGTTGAAAATCAACTCTCAAAGTCAGCATTGCCAAGGTTAAAAGGAAAGGTTGAATGTGCAGGAGAGAGTCAGGCTGGAAGTGAATATCACCCTGGCAGCTGACCCTGTGGGCTCAGGCAGAGACTCAAGAGTTTATGCAGATCCATCCAGAATGCACAGAGGTTATGGCTTAATTATTTTATTTTATTTATTTGAGAGAGAGAGAGAGAGAGAGAGAGCAGCGGGGGAGGAGAGGCGATAGAGGGAGAAGCAGACTCCCCACTGAGCAGGAAGCCTAATGTAGGACTTGATCCCTGAAATCATGATCTGACCCAAAAGCAGATGCTTAACTGACTGAGCACCCAGGCACCTCAGTAATGGCTTAATTTTGAAGAGGCAAGACTTCTGAAATGTCACTGAATTCTAACCAGAAATTCTACCAAGAAAAGTATATAAACACATTGAAGGGCAAAGGGAAACCTGGAGAAAGCTCCATTAAAACAAACAAACAAACAAACAAAAAGCAAAAATAAAAAAAAAATCCTCTCCTTCTTTTTCTCCCATGTGCAGGTGACACAGAGAGAGAGGAGAGGTGAAGCAGAATATGGGTCAAAGAGATAACATAAAACAACCTAATCTCTGTGAAAGGCCTTAAAAGAGAAACAGATTTACAGCAAACAAACGATAACACATATTTTTCATTGTTGTTATTAAAAAATTATCATTAGTCCTTGTTTGTAATTTCCACTTAAATTAACGAAAATCGTCTTCTTAGTCTAAAATTTTTGCACTATCAGATTCTAATCACAAAAAAAAAAAAAAAAAAAAGAAAAGGAAAAAGAAAAAACAAAGTTTATTAAGCATCCATGAAACTGCTCCATCCAGGGCACAGAACTGGGTGTGGAGGGAATGACTTACAAGAGATGAGGCCTTGCTCTCAAAGTCCTTACAATATGGGTATGGAGGTTTGATTTAAACCATTAAATAAACAAGGTCTCATTTCATTTTACAAGAGGAGATGTGCTCAACAAGCATGCAATAAATGCAAAAAAAAAAAAGGGGGTGTGTGTGTGTGTGCGCACTGGCACAGAGCTAGATCTTGCATCTTTGGCTGGCCTGGGCTTATCTGAAGAAGACTGAAAAGAAAAAGCAATATGGCAGCAGGAAGGGTGCAAGGGTGGGGAACAGATAGGTGGGGTCACTAAGTGAGGGGAGCACAGTAAGCTAAGATGTGGAGACCAGAAAGTGTAACACCAATTTTCTAGGCAGGAAATGCCGATGGACCAGTTGGGCTGGAAGAACGGTGAGCAGAGGGAGTGGCATCCAAGATTGGACCTGCTATACCCATAACTGTCTTGGGTTTTTAGGCTTAGCATTAATAAATAGTCATACTAGTGACTGAGTCCAGAGCCTCATTTTCACCTCACAAATGTTTTCATGTTATTATTACTACATGAAGAAAATTTGAGTAAAGAGAACACCTTCATATTCCTTAAGAAAATTATAAAGTAGGGTATCTGGAATAAATCATTACTGCAGCCAGAAATCCCCTTATAGCAAATTGTCTGGCATGCCATCTTTGCTTTGCTACTGTATTTATTATTTACACGCCTTAGTAGGAGCACATCTTTAGTATACAGTTTTAAAAACACAGATTAAAATTAGGGCTTAGTTGGTTCAGTGTGAGACTCTTGGTTTGAACTCAGGTCGTGATCTCATGGATATGGGTGGGGAGTATGCTTGGAGATTCTCGCCCTCTGAGCAATCACACCCAGATCTTAAAAAAAAAGAAAAAAAAAAGATAAAAACACAGAATTAAAACCATGCAATAAAATGTGTCCCTTCCCTAAGGAACAGGATTAAAAAGAAAAGTCACATTAGCAAAATAGCCCACCTGTATCTTAACAGACAGAAAGACAAACAAGACGATCTCTACAATGGAGGTACAAATGTGTTGGTATGTAATGTGTGGTAAGAAAAATAACTCGGAATTACCCAATTATAGCATGACTATAGAATGTTGCCTTTTGAATTAAAAAAAAAAAAAAAAAACAGCAATGGCACATGAAGGACTCCATCTCTTCATGAGAAATTTTTTTCTGATTTTCCTCACCATGATAGTTTTGGACTCTGCAACCGCTGAGGTCCTCCCCCGAGCCTTAGAAATCTATCACATAGGGAGCTTCCTATGACACTGGTCATAAAAGGTAAAGATTAGAAGCGCATGGCCAGGGACACAATGGAATCTGTTGTTCCTCTAGACTTCACATTATGGGAGACAATAAATTTCCTTATTGCTTAGGTCAATCTGTTTCAGAGTGTTTCTTTCATTTTAAGTCAAAAGTTGAAAATATTTCTAATCATGATTTAAACATTAAGAATATGACTTTCTGAAGTTTTATTTACTAGTTACACAAGTTCAATACATTGATCACTAAATGCAAGGCAATAATGCATATGTTAATACAGATATGCATCTATAAGGGTTTTCAGGGTGCCCAGCTCTGCATGAGCACTCAGTGAATGCTGTCATTAGCTTTTAATAACTAAAATTTGAATGGCACTTTACAGCTTAGAAAGCATTCACTTTTCCCCCCGCATCTGATTTTCTCATCATCCCTGGGAGGAGGCACTATTATCCCAGTTGAAAAACTGATCTAAGTGGGAAAATTGATCCAAGAGCATAAATGACTTTCCTGAGTCAAAAGTTAATTAGAAGTACAATCAGAACCATGTCCCCAGCTCCAAATACCTTGCTGTTTCCACTCCCCACATATCTTTTACTATTTTGCCATAATATAGAAAAGGATCAGAAACAAAAGTCTATTTTGGTGAGTCAAAATGGTCTCCTTATTGACCAATAGAACTTTACAAGATAGCAGAGGAAAAAAAAATAGTATAGAGTTATTACAGAACTCTCCACTGGATATTCAATCAAGAGCTGAAGCAATCATGTTTTCAAAGGCAAGAAGTTCAGAGTTAGTTAATGAGGGAACTGGGGACAAAGAACTCGTGTGCCTATTTTGAGAACTTTTCAGAGATTTGCAGCAGAGAGAATGATATCTTAACTGAAAACCCACAACAGCTCTGTAGCAGTGAGACATTTCATTTGTCTTGGACTTGCCTTTTAACATCGCTCTAATTAGAGACATATATTCTTTATAAAACCCTCTTGAAGCTATGGTCTAGTCTCAAAAAAAGTCTTTTTTTTTTTTTTTTTTTAAACAAAGCAATGAATCCAGCAATCAAAAAAAAATTTTTTTTTAAGTCACTGAGATTCTTTGCTTATTTTTTCTCAATACCATGAAGAAAATATACTGCATACAGCAATGGTGGCTAATGCACACTGAGCACTGTTCTGTGCTCCCATATAAATTAACTAATTGAATCCTTTCAATACCCCTTGCAGTAACTTCTGCTGTTTTATCTCCATTTTACGGATGAGGGAGTGAGTCCTAGCAATGCCAAATAAGTGGGCCAAAATCATGTATCATATAAATGGCAGAGCTGGGATTCAAACCCAGAGCCAACTTCAGACTCTACAGGGACATGTCCATTCCCCACATAGTAATCCTCATCTTCCAGCACTGATCAATCTCCTGGAAATTCCCCTCTAAATTGTGATCTGATCTCCCTCCTCCTCTCAATTCTGCATCCCCAAAATCTAAGCTGACTAAAACACTGATCTGCCTAGGAAATAATCCCCATTGGCAGAGAAGGGGAGAGAGGAAACAGAGATGAAGTCTAAATGCTCTAGGGCAGAAAAGAGGTAAAAGACTCTATAAAGGCCAAAGATTTTCAAACTTACACATGTATTAGAATCACCTGAAAGGTTTATGAAAATACAGCATGAGCATAATAAAACAAACAAATAAATAAAAATTTAAAAAAACAAACAAAGAAAAAAAAAAAACAGATTGCTGTTCGTCATTCAGCTCCTCTGGAGTGAGGCCTGAGAGTTTGCATTTCTAAGAAGTTCCAGTTTGATGCTGGTCTGAGAACCACACTTCAGGAACCTTTGCTCTAGGTGAATAGCTTTTTGCTCCTAGTTGAAAGAACACTACTTCATGAGATCTTCCAAAAATCCAAAATTTCCTCCATATTATACAAGTCGAAACAGCATGTACTCATGGGGTTTAACTTCCTCTAACCTCTAACTTGATCTTAGCCTAAGAGAAGTGGGGCTCAGAAGAAGAAGCCAGGGCTTGAGTTCTCCCTGGCTAAAGCCAATCTTCGGAGTTTCCGTTGCCTTTTTGGAGTGTTGCCTCTTCCTGTCTGTAACTTCCCCTCCCTCCGCCTTCATGGACTAGTAGCCTCAATTCCTATGCAACAGAGACTATGCTCTTAGCATGTGTCCCCAAAAGAAAAGGATGCACACTATCACACAGGTGTCATAGAAGGATGGCTTCTTTACACAAACTGAGAGAAGAAAACACACACCAAGGCAACTACAAGGGAGAGCTGACCAGCTGACTGCAGAAGATCAAAATAAAATCATCATCCTTACCACTATTAAGTCAGATATCCTCCCACAAAGGGTATAATGTGGGAACAAACTCTTTTCTTGTAAAACATAAATACTCTATGTTTGTATTAAGAATTCCACATTTAATGCTAATTTTCTCCTAAATGAATTATAAATTAATCACATGAATTCACTGCGTGTATTTTATTTTTAATTCTGGCCTATGAGGACCAAACTCAAAGCTCTGTTTTGCATTCTACATCAAATTTCACTTGTACTGAATTTTTACAGCATAGTCTTCCTTCCCCCAGCCACATGGAATTATACATCTAGAGTAAATAGAAGTTTTAGATTGATTAAGCTGAAGGAACATAAGCATTATTTTATTATATGCACTTCCCAGATGATTTAAATGGATTTATTCAGCTATGTTAAATAATGCATTACTCTAGCAGCAAATGCAATTTTACCCGTTTTGTATACAAGAAGAAAATTTAAAATACTGTCCTAACCCAGACAAAAAATGGGGCCCTGGTGTCAACAGCACTGAAGAGAGGGGCGCTTGGGCGACTCAGTCAGTTAAGCACCTGACTCTTGATTTTGGCTCAGGTCATGATCTCAGGGTTGTGAAATCAAGCCTGCACTAGGCTCCACACTGGGCATGGATCCTGCTTAAGATTCTCGCTCCCTCTCCCTCTCCCCCTCCTCCAACTGCACGCACTCTCCCTCTAAAACAGCAACAAAACACACACACACACACACACACACATAGGCACTGAACAGAGAGCCCACTCAATCAGCTCAATCTTTTCCAATTCCTACAATCACAATCAATTTCTTCATATTTTGAAATCATCCTGATTAAGATTCTTGCTTTTACCTATTAAATATGACCTCAAACTTTCTTCTATTATAGAGGTAAGATTTCTCTAGGAACTAAAAGGATGCTCATTCAGGTCCAGAAATAACATTTTTTTTCTTTTTCTTTAAGGTTTTATTTAAATTCCAATAGAGTTAGCAAAGTGTTACATTAGTTTCAAGTGTACAGTATAGTGATTCAATAATTCTATAAATTACTCAGTGCTTGTCACATTAAGTGACTCCTTCATCCCCAGCACCTATGTCACCCAACCTCCCACCCACCTCCCCTCTGATAGCCATCGGTTTGTTCTCCTATAGTCTAAGAGTTTGTTTCTTGGTTTGCAGACATAACATTTATTTTTTTTTAAGATTTTATTTATTTATTTGACAGAGAGATCACGAGTAGCAGAGAGGCAGGCAGAGAGTCAGCTCCCTGCTGCGCAGAGAGCCCGATGTGGGGCTCGATCCCAGGACCCTGAGACCATGACCTGAGCTGAAGGCAGAGGCTTAACACCCTGAGCCACCCAAGTGCCCCCATGACATTTATTTTAAAATTGCTATTGCTGGAATAATATACCTTTAAAAATCATATAGAGAATTAGGAGCACAGGAAAATTTGTTTTGTTTTGCTCGTTTTTTTTAAAACAAAGAAGGAAAATGAGAATGCATGTATGTGTGGGTGTTTATATATATATGCACACGTGTAAGGATGAATATATGTATTTGCAAACTGATGCTCTCAGTAAGCTTGGAAAAGAGTATTCACAAAACAAGTTCCTAACAATGAAATGAGAAGAAGTCTTGAAAGAATATTCCCATCTTTGGGAATATGGTCCTAACTGATACTATTTTGAGCAAGGGACCAAATAAATTTTAAATGGCTTAGTGCTTATGTTTTGAGGTTTGAGTATGAATTACCTGAATCTAAATTATTTTCTGTTATTTTCTAATTTTCTAAGACAAAATTACCAAGGCATCTCTTAAAATTAATTATTTCCTTTAAAATCATAAATTTTCACACAGATAGTATTTTCCAAAAAAAATTGATATACATTATAAATGCATGAGGACTGTACTCTAATATATAAAAGAATCACATCAATTTTAGTCAGCATGTGTTCATTAATAATTCAACCAAGTAGACCTCATCATGGTCAAGATAACATACATTTAAAAATTAAAGCTAAAATCTGTAATGGACAAATATCACTTTGTGTAAAAAGAACTCAATATTACAAATCCACTTAATTTTTTAACAAGTAGATTTCATTAGTGATTCATACAAGTTTCTGTAAAATAACTAAAATACACTTAGAAAGTTGTGGAAGAGTAAGGTCAAAATCCTGTCCCAAACTTATAGGCACATTCCTATGTGTTATTGCATCTGGTTTAAATAATTAAATATTAACAGCCTTGCCTGGTTTTTCGTATGAAGGAGCCATCACAATCCTCTGGTCCTATAAAGTGGTAGAGGTGAAATATTTTGCTCCCATTTTCAAAGAAAAGAAAAAAGTGACAGCAGTACCTGGAGAGGCTCTTATGTAAGCCCCAGGTAGAAGATAACCAGGGGCAGAAGACAGACAGCCAACCTGTGAAATTATTTCAGAGCAGGAGGAAGCTTGCTGAGAAGAGTCATTTCATCTTTTGGCCCTAAACTTGGGGTGCCTTCTGAGCTTATAAAACCTGATGGTTCAACAAATCCCAGAGGATGATTTAACAGCTCTGTTTGAACTTTGTCCCTTTAATCCATTAGTCAGATGTGCAAAGGAGGTTTTCCAATCCACCCTGCAATATTGACTTGCCGGCTCCTATCAAGATGGCAGGTTCCTGAGTTAGCTCACCTCCCTGGCAGGTTAGGTTTTTTTGTTTTTGTTTTGTTTTGTTTTGTTTTTTTGTTTTGTTTTGTTTTTTCTTTGCTGTGATCATTAAATCATCAGTTTGGGTTGACAGAGGTATAGCTTGAAATACAAAACAGCCCTACTTTTTTCATTGATATAGAAACGAGCTCTTTAGCTTCGGTGGAGCCGTCTCCTATATGCCCAACACCAAATCTGTGAAGACGTTTTTCTCTCTGAGCAGGTGAAGTCATTCTGCATTTTCCATCAGTTCCCACGGAAAAGCCCTCTGCAGCCAGGGTTGCTAGAGTATAAAAACTCAGCCGATTCTGAATATTTGACATAGAACAGTGCTTGTCAAACGTAAGCATGCCTGAGAATCGCTTGGAAGGCTTGCTAAAACGTGGATTTCTGGGAGTGAGGCCCCAAAATCTGCATCTCTAAGAAGCTTCTAGGCCCACTTTTGAGAACCACTGGCATAGAGGCTAGACTCCCAAATAGAAGGAGAAAGATATTTATTTCTCAGAAAGATGTGAGTTTGTTGAATATCACATATTCATTTCCATGATAACCTTTTCAAATGATAGGAGTGTTTCTTTTAGGATGAACTAGCTGGGAAAGTACATCCCACCTGACTGCCAAATAAGCAATGCATATATGCAGATAAGAAGCCCCAGACTTCAAACAGCATGCTGAATCACTGCAGACATATCATCTCCAAGGCATACAAGCCCACGGGGTCTCTGAACTTGATTGACATTGGGACCTTCTCTAATCTTTCTTTCATTAATAGTACCTTGTAGAAGGGACATTATAAAATAATTTGGGAGGGAGGGGAGGTAGAGACAGGGTAAACACAAAAAGCATAAAGGAAAACATTCTGTATAATCACATAGACTCCATTAAGATCTATTGCATTTCCTTCCACTTTTCTGTATTTTTGTGTCCTACTTTCATTTGCATTATTTCATAAGAATTTTCCCAAATATAAAATTGTTTTTAATGGTGCATAGTTCTTTACCTTATAAATATGTCATAACATTTTAACCATTTCTCTGTCATTGTGTATGTATATTTGGATTGTTTCTGATGTATTATCATTATGTAATATATACATACTATCTCACTTTGATAAATATTTTTGAGCATATTTTTTCCTGCATTTTGGATAATTTCCTTTAAAGAAATTTACTTTCTTTTTCTTTCTTTCTTTCTTTTTTTTTTTTTTTTTTAAGATTCATTTATTTATTTGGGGTGGGGAGGAGCAGAGGGAGAGAGAGAGAGATAGAGAAACTTAAGCGCCAGCACAGGGCTCAATCTCATGACCCTGAGATCATGATCTGAGCCAAAAACCAGGAGTCAGACACTTAATTGACTGCAACACCTAGGTGCCTCTCCTTTAAAGAAATTTCTAAAAGTATAATGCTTATGTCAAAAATAAGAACATCTTTAGGTAAAACTGTGCCATAACATGCTGTTACATAGCATCCTAAGAATTCAATTGCATAGGATGTGGGCTTCAATGTAAGGTTGAGGAACTGACCAGGGCCAGCCAGCCCCGAAAGCCGGCAGGGAATCCTGGATATGATACAACCCATCCCTTGTCCAGGCTGTGGTTTGACACCACCAGGTCATGTTTGTTTGCTTTGATTTAAATTTCTACTGCAGTGATTATAGCTCTTGTGCTTAAATAGGAATTCCAGACAACAGTAATGATGCCAAAGATCTCCCACTTCTTCAATCTAAGCTAGAATACTACTACAGATCATGGTTGCTGTTTCCCCAGCTGAACTGACCCTACATCTACATCTACATCCCTTCAACCCTTCTCCACACTCTGCCACCTGGATCACTGCAATAATGCAATAACTGCTAACCAACACCCTCTGTCTCTTCTTATCTATTCTCAATTAATTGTCAGAAGGATCCTTTGAAACCATAAGTCATAGTGTTTATCTCTTCTGCTCAAAATCCTAAAACTGCTTTGTTGCACTTAGAGTAAAAGTCAAGATTACTGCATAGACCTTCATGATTGGATTCTGCTTTACCTTTCCAATTTTATCCTCTACTCCCTCTCTCTGGCTCACTGAGTCCAGCCACAGTGGCCTCCTGCTAGGTCTGATACATGTCTCTGTAGTTACTGCTCCACATCATGGAATGCTCTTTCCCAAGGTGTATACTTGGCAAATTCTTCACTTATTTTAAGAATTTATCAAATATGGGCGCCTGCGTGGCTCAGTAGGTTAAAGCCTCTGCCTTCGGCTCAGGTCATGATCCCGGGGTCCTGGGATCGAGCCCCACATCAGGCTCTCTGCTCAGTGGGGAGCCTGCTTCCCCCTATCTCTCTGCCTATCTCTGCCTACTTGTGATCTTTGTCTGTCAAACAAATAAATAAAATCTTAAAAATAAAAGAAAGAATTTATCAAATATTATGTTCGTAATGAAGCCTATTCTAACTACCCTATTAAATACTGATTTTCCCATCCCAGTCCCAAATGTTTGGCCCTTCTGATCCTTCTTATCTTCATTAAAAAAAGAAAAAAATCCATTATACTTATCACCTTTTAGCAAGCTATGTAATTTTGTTATTTATTACACTTACTACATTTACTATTACATTTAGGGCAGGGATGTGTTTTATTAACTGATATTTGCCAAGCACCTAGAATAGGCCCTGAAATAATAGAAACACAACAAATATTATTTTAAAGGACTTCAACCTGTATCAAGTTGAGAGGAGGGGCTGGGTACAAAACAATATAAGCATCCACCGAATTATAGTCTAATTCATGTTAGTATCACATTATTTTGGAGATTCTCTGTTTTTCCAATTTGTTCTCCAAAAAATGTAAACCACTTTACCTTACCTGAAAGTGTGTAGCAGTCCTCATCTCTCCTGTCCCTGCCTGCCTTCTGGTCTTCATTCTTGGGCCACTTGTGGTGGTCTTGGAGATGGAGTCAAAGGAAAACTTCTCCCACATTGTCATGATGCAGTTTTTTCTTGCTTATCTTTTTAGTTTCCTATCCTGGCACTTTCCCAATGTGAGTGAAATTATAAGTCTCCTCCAACCTAACAATTTTTTTCCAAGATGGGTGAAAGATCACATATGATTTACTTTTAAATCTCATATTATTTACTTTTAAAAATGGGTGAGGGAATGTACATTTAAGAATATATGCAGAGGGACGGAGAAGGGAAAATGCAGTAAGTTGATTAGAATTAAAAATATGAGGTCTTTATATTTCCTAAATTAAAATGGTCTGAAACAGATAAAATGTACTTTATATCAGTTTATCCAGTAAGGTAAAAAATTAACAATTTTATATGTATAAATGTCTGGTGTTGTGTGTAGAGCTGGGATATTTGAACTTATTAAAAATTCTAATTTTAAAGTAAACAACATCGCTATATGAGACTAGCAAAGATAAATGCTGTTATCAAGGTAAGTATTTGTAAAGAAATTTCTTAAGTGACCAAACTGATCACATTTTTTCCCAAAATAACTTTCTCATTTTATTCTGAAAACAAATCTAAATGTATTTTTAGCATCTCCAGAAAAGATGAAAAATGGTCCTGATGGCTTATCTCATTCATCACTTTTACAATTAAGAAAAGGTAGTTTCTTCCTCTTTCATATTTGTTCTCTGGAAGCAGATATAAAGAGGCCAAGATGAAGCAACAAATCAAGCAGCTTGGATCTGAATGTGATGGATATAAAAACATCACAGGGCATATCAAGAACCTAAACACAATTACTACAAAGGAAATTGGGAAGATATTAACTCCCTGAGAGAAAGCCTACTAAAAGCTAAGTTGCTGAGTAGCTCTTGTCTGATTGGTACAAACCCTAAAACTCTCTTCCAAAATAGCCTAAACTTGGGGAAGGCCACCATATGTCACATTAATGGAATCCCTGCTCCCTTGTTGCCTGCATGAACTCTGATTAATGGAAGACATGCTAGGAATGATACAAGTGATTACACTACATAAGTTAGGACACAGACAGGCCAGGGCTTGATTAGATCCTGGAAAAAACACCTCCTCTCTCCTGGGGCATGGCTGTCCACAGCACAGCAGTCATCTGTTAAATACTGGCATATTTCCTCATGGAGGTTACCAAGCATCAGTATAGAATTTAACACCTACCTTCCCAGAGCTGCCTTAAAATCTACCCCTTGTGTCACTTCAAATAAAAGTGAGAATGAATGCATAAATGAGAAGGCAAACTTTAAAATAGAAATGAATTGCTTAATATGACAGAGAAGCCCAAATGTGACAAGCCATGGATAAACACAGACGTGTTTCTAGCCTTAGCCATGACACGATTTTGCAATTTCCACTTTGCAAATAATTTTTACTGAAAACTTCTTCTCTTATATCTTCAAATGTTATTGACTTTGGTCAAATATTCCGAGTTACAAGTACAAATATGAATCCCTGGCAAAAGAAGGGAGGCAATACATTCTTAGCCAACCAGAATATCAACAACAAGGACCAGTGGGGTGAGCTATCTTATCACAATTTTACACCTTTAGACTTCTATTGTCAGGTTTTTAGGTTGAAGTTAGCATCCATGTCTATCTGCACTATTGGCTGCCACCACAGAAAGGCCAACATTTTTATCAATAAGTACCAAGAACTAACTTGTCTTCCTGTGGAAGAAATTCTTATGAATGCCTTTTCATGTACAGACAGTTTGAATACTCTTTGTAATCAAAGTCAGGCTCTCAACTAGGCAATATCTAATGCTTATTTTCAAGAGTGTAAGAAAAAGACTTAACCTATATTACCTTCTGTCTTGATATGCCTGGGGTTTATCTAATAGATAGTCTAATTGTGGTTGGAGAACAACAAAACCTTTTCTACCTGTGTTGTGGTTAATGACTTTGAGAGAGAGATTTATTCAAAAACGCCAAGGACAAACATGATCTCTTCTAAAGGCACCAGTCTCTCTTTTGTTATTTTCAATGTCCTGATTAATGTCAGCTCATGGATGACACAAGAGAATAGTGGCTGAGGAGGATGTTATTTCAATTTCAACCATTTGATATCTGGACTATCAATTACCTAAGAGAATCTGAGAGCTTAGAAAGTAAAGGCAGGGTCTGTGCCATCAAAACATTTATAATGTTTTTGGTAAATCAAGACATACATATAGAAAGCTCACATAAGACAGGGATTATCCTACCAATATATACAGAGACAAGAGAACATTAGGGGTTCACAGGAAGATTACTGAATTGGGGTGTTATGAGCAGTCTTAGAGAGGAGATGAAATCTAAAACTTGTTCTTGAATATGGGAAGATTTTATATAAAATGGAAGACTGAGCATGAAGAGGAAGAATTCAGGTCATACCTAAATGTTTGATGCATATTATATATTGAAAATTGTACTTCCCTACAGGAATAAAAGCTTGAAGTCTTTCTAAGCAAAGAACAAAACAAAGCCCCCAAATCCTAATTTTTAAAGAAATATTTCAGTTTTATATTACACTGATTAACATTATTTTAGAGCGATTTAAACAAATGAAAATAGAAAGCCGACATCACCAAGATGGCAACACAGGAAGTTCCTGACTCCCTCTTCCCGTGGATGCACCGAAGTCCAGCTATATAAGGATCATTTCCTTCTGAGAGAAATCTAGAAAGAAGTTGAGTGACTCTTACATATAAGACAACAGAAAAAATATTCACATTGAAATGGATAGGGAAAGCTGAGACACACTTTCACCATAAATCCACCCCCTCACAGCACCTTAAGAGTCAGGAGCAAATGCCCAATCCTATCTTCTCCCCAAGGAGCGAAGGATTTGGACCACACATCTAGCACCCCAACTTTTAAGGCTGTCACCCAAGGGACAGAGCTCAAATCACCTAACGCTGAAAGCCAGCAGGGGTTGCATTCACAAATTCCCTGGTGCTATAAAGAAGTTGTTAAATTGGCACAGGAGCACTCCCATGGCTATTCCCCCACAAACATACTAAAAGAAAATGATAGGCCAATATCTCTGATAAACATGGGTGCAAAAATTCTTTTTTTAAAAAATATTTTATTTATTTATTTGACAGAGAGATAGCAAGAGCAGGAACACAAGCAGTGGAAGTGGGAGAGGAAGAAGCAGGCTTTCCACCAAGCAGGGAGCCCAATGTGGGGCTTGATCTGAGGACCCCGGCGTCAAATCCTAAGCTGAAGGCTGATGTTTAATGACTGAGCCACCCAGGCACCCCGAGATGCAAAAATTCTTAACAAAATTCCAGTAAACTGAATTCAATGGTATATTAAAAGTATCATACATCATGATGAATGGGATTTATCTCTGGGATGCAAGATAGTTCAATATATCAATATCAAATCAATAATGTGATATATCACAGTAACAAAACAAAAACAAAAATCTTATGATCTCAGTAGATGCAGAAAAAGCATTTGGTAAAATTCATGATAAAATCTCTCAAAAATTAGGTATAAATGGAACGTGTCTCAACATAATAAAGGCCTTTAATGACAAATCCACAGCGTATATCATATTCAATGGTGAAAAGCTGAAAACTTTTCTTCCAAGGTCTGGAACAAGACAAAAATTCCCCATCTTGACACTTTTACTCAACATTATACTAGAAGTCCTACCCAGAGCAATCAGACAAGAAAAAGAAATAAAAGACATTCGAACTGAAAAAAAAGAAGAATTAAGACTGTCTGTTTGCAGATAACAATTATGTTATTATAGGTAGAAAGTCCTAAGACTCAAACAAAAAAATTAGAACTAATAAATAAATTTAATAAACTGTAGGATACAAAATCAGTGTACAAAAAAACCCCTTGCTTTTCTAATGCTAACAACTATCAAAAAGAGAAATTAAGAAAGCAATCCCATTTATAAAGCATCAAAAAAAGAATAAAATAGTAATATATTTAACGTAGGAGTTTAAAGATTTGTACATTGAAAAGTATAAGACATTCTTCAAAGAAGGTGAAGAGACACAAATAAATAAAAAACTATTCCATGCCCACGGATTTGAAGAATTAATAGTTACAAAGTCCATATTACTCAAAATGATGTACCAACTCAATGCAATCCCTCTAAAATTCCAATGGAATTTTTATACAAACAGAAACCAAAAAAATCCCAAAATTCATATGGAACCACAAAAGACCCTAAATAGTCAAAACAATCTTGAGAAAGACCAAGGCTAGAAGCATTACACTCTCTGATTTCAAACTATATTACAAAGTTATAGTAATCAAAATAGTATATATAGCTCTGGCAACAGACAAAGCCACAAAGACCAATGGAACTGAACTGACAGCCCAGAAATAAATCTCTCTCTCTCTCTCTATATATATATATATATTCAATTTATTTCCCATAAAGGAATCAAGAATATTCAGTGGGTAAAAGGACAGTCTAGTCTCTTTGATAAGTGGTTTTGGGAAAACTAGATAGCCACATGCAAAGAAATGAAACTAAGTATCTTACGTGATAAACAAAAATCAACTCAACAATGGTCAAAAAATTGAATGTAAGACATGATTTTATCAAACTCCTAGAAGAAAACAAAAGGAAAAATCTGCTGATGTTGGTTTTGGCAATTATTATTTTTTTTTTATTTGTTCACAAAGTAAAAATAAATAAGTGGGACTAGATCAACCTAAAAAGATTCCATACAGCAAAGAAAACCATGAACAACAAAAGGAAACCTATGGAATGGGAGGAAATATTTGTAAACCATATATACAACAAGGAGTTAATATCCAAAATCTACAAAGAACTAACACAACTCAATAGCAAATAAGTAAATAACACAATTAAAATGAGCAAAGAATCTGAATAGACATCTTCCCAAAGAAAACATTCCAATGGACAACAGGTAAATGAAAAGTTGTTCAATATCACTAATCATCAGGGAAATGTAAATCATCAACACAACAGTAGGCTATCACTTCAAACTATTAGGATGTATATATCAAGAATTTAAGAGATAACAAATGCTGGTAAGAATGTAAAGAAAAGGGAACCCTTGTACAGTAACAGTGGGAATGTAAACTGGTGCAGTCACTATGGAAAACAGTATGGAGATTCCTCAAGAAATCTAAAAGAGAACTACCATATGATCCAGCAATTCCACTCCTGGGTATATATTCAAAGAAAATGAAATCATTATCTTGAAAAGATATCTGTACTTTCATGTACACAGTAACATGTTCATGATAGCCATGGTATGGAAGCCACCTGTGTCTGAGAATGAATGAGTGGATAAAGAAAATGTGAGATTAAAAATTAATCAAACATTTAAAAAAATTTTAAACAAATTTTAAACAAAAATTTTAAACAAATTTAATTTAAAAATTAAATTATTTAATAAAATTAAATAAATAATTTTAAAATTATTAAATAGGTATTTGAAAAGAACATGTGAGATTATAGATAAAATACATATAATTATATATAAGCATGTGTAGAAATAATTTTATATATAATATATTAGAGAAATATATAAAATATATTCTAAAAAGAAGGAAATTCTGCTATTTGTGGCAACATGGATAATTCTGGAGGGCATTATCTAGCTGAAATTAGCCTGACAGACAAAGACTAATACTACATGGTATCACTTATATGAGAAATTAAAAAAAAAAAAAGTCAGACTCATAAAATAACAGAGTAAAGTGGTGGTTACCAGGGGTTGGGGGGTTAGAGAAATGGGAGAAAGGGTACACATATTCAATTATAAGATATGTAAGTTCTTAGGATCTAATTTATAGTGTGGTGGCTATAGCTGATACTATAGAATCAACTACAGTATAATTACTGCTATACTGTATAACTGAAGCATGCTAAGAGAGTTGGTAACACAGAAAAGGTAAGTTTGTAAGGTGATGGATATGTTAATTAACCTGGTTATGGGAAACCTTCCACAATGTATATGTATATATCTACCACAATGTATATGTATATCCAATCACTAACTTGTATAATTCAAATGTATTATAATTTTATTTGTCCGTTATATCTCAATAAAGCTGAAAAACAACAACAACAACAATGGTGAAATTATTTTTTGGAGCATTGGTACAACTCACTGTATAGATCTTGTTTCAAATCATATTGGAAAGCAGCACAAGCATACACAAACAGAAAAAGTTCTTAAATCCTATTTAGGTAGTTTTTAAAATAAAGGCAAAGGAATAAACTGGAAATAACAGAGAAATTGGATGCACAAGGCCTACACTGCAGTCTTGGGTCTGTCTGTTCAAGTGTAGACTGGTGAAGTTAAAAGAAAGAGTTTGATGTAAGTAGAAATTTGAGATACAGTCTGGGGACATCTACAATGTCCAGATAGGAGTAAAAACTAGCATCATAAAAATAACCATGGGAGAGGAAGGGATAGATGATAAAAATACATATGAAGTAGGATCAACAAGATTTATAGAATCAATTAAATAGAATGCAGGTTGATGGAGGGAAGTGGGAAAAGAAAGGTTAAGGGTAATGACTCATAGGTTTAAAGCTTGGGTCAAAGGCTGGATGGTGACATCATAAGAAATATTTGCAAAGAGACAACAGTTGGTAGAGACAAAATTAGCTCAGTTTTAGGCTCAATGGATTGAGAATCCTCATGGGTTTCTATATATAGTTTTTAATCCTTATAGAAATAAATAATTTTTTCAAGGAAAAGAAAATCACATAGGTCTGCAAGGTTTTGACCATTTCAACATTGATAGATGAACTATATTATATATATTTCTTTTGTAAAAGTTGGATACTGTATGTTTGTTCCTTTAAGTTTCATAGCCCTTACTTTTAAGAATGGAATTCTAATGCAAGCCACTGTTCCTGTCAAATACATCTGTCAGTAATGGCAGAAAAATCAGGAATAAAGGATCCAAGCTGCCAAGGAATTAGACCATTTGTCAAAAGGAAACAAAGGAAGCAATCTGCCAGTGACTGCCCCCTTGTGCTCAATGAGGGACAAAGGCAAATTATGCAATTTACCAATGTAAGATGACAAAGTGTCAGTGTCAAAACATAGCATTATTCTAGTTGAAAAGTGAGTCCCAAGCTCTGAATTTATAGTTAAACTCACTGGAGACCATGCAATCACAGGGCTCATTAACAAAGAAGTAAAACTAAAATTTAGATCTGACTCCTCAAACAAAATTATTTTTCCTCAATGCTAAATTCCATTTCTTACAAATATGTTTCATGGATTCACAGTCACATTCCTAGTATGCACACCTTGTTTGTGCTTCAGTTATCAAGGTGGAACCCGTTGCAAAATAAAGACTCTGTAGGTTTTATACAATTATAAACAATATAATTATATTGTTATAATTATAAACAATCTATCACCAAGCAGAAGATAAATTTATGGAAAATGGGTTGCAGTTGCTTTCAAGGTCATCCATACTCTCTACAAATACGTAACCAAAAACCATAGGAAGAAATAGTTCATAAAAACAGAGTTACTTTAACTAAAAATGCTCACTCATTACCATAAATGAATAATTAACTAAAGCTTAGAGGGGTTGGGGAGAGCAGATTTTGGATTTCAACCCTTCCTCCACTTAACTCTCTTGGGACAAAGAGATTTCAGTATGGAACTAGGATTTTCCTTAAAGATTTCCAATCAATTGTATTTAATTTAGACAGTCACATTGTCATTATTTAGCAAAAATGATTTTTATCCTTTGTGGCTCCATTTCTGTGAATCATTACTCAGTCTAATAAAAACGAAGGCATAATGTGTGCATGATAAATACTCCCCTCTTATACTGGCTTCCAAACCTTTTTCTACAACATACTCAAGGCAATTACTATCAATTCACTGGCATATAAAATTAAACCCATTTGCCATCTTTGATTGAGTTTCTCCCACTGGCTATTGTTTTGTATATAAAAAACATATTTCCCAAACTTTATGATCCGCAAAACCATTTGAAGAAGAAGTATGAAGCTGAGACACTAACAATAGATTAGAATAAATTTTAGCCCCCCAAATTCCAAGATCCTGTATAATAAACTGATCTAAATACAACTAATCCATTTGAAAAATGAAAAATCACATCATTTACTATCAACACACATATATATCATACATGCAAACTGATTTGCTTACTCCCTTGAAGGCAAAATATATATACTATATATATGTATATATATATATTTTTTTTTCTCAGTGTCTTCACAAAAATTAAATGTACATCACAAACACTTTCCAATATATAACTAATACAATCAAGGAGAACATTTAATTAGCAATTAGTCTGATTAACATTCCTCGGAGACTAATTTGTTTTACCAGATGGCCTTCATAAAAATAATTCTTAGAGGATTTCTTTAAAAATCCTCTAAGCTAATTATAAGATGTAGGAAGAGATAGAAATTTTAACAATCATACCAAGAATAAATTAAGTTCAAGTTGTAAGTCTTCAAATTATGACTGGGAAGCAGAGAATGGCAAAAGGGAGTTTGTGGGCCTGCCCAGTGAGGACGGAGAGCCAAGAACTAGGAACAGTTCATTGAGAGGGCAAAATCCAGGCACTAAGCTGGAGGTGAGCAAGCTACATAAGAAAAGCAAATCTCAAATTAGACACTGGAAACTGAACTGGACCAAAGCCAAGGTAAGTTCCAAAGCACAAAAGAAGAAAAGAGCAAGCAGGCACAGAGCCCAGAAAGAATTCTGCTGAATGCTGCCTGGCAGCCACATCAACTGACTTTGCCACAGGGCCACAACTAATGGTCTTTCCTTAGGCATGCAGTTTGAGACACATTTCCAGAAGCTTTGATGAATTTTCTCTTACCCACGAAGAAGTGAGCTCACACTTACTGAATTCATACTTTTATCAGACTGAACTAGAAGATTCATTACGTTATCCAGAGTGGCTTGGTCTTCACCCAAAGAAATATTTCCCCCTCCTAACACACACTGCTAGTCTACATTTCTCAGCCTTTTGGCAGGCAGGCACTGCAATGATACTGAGTTATGGCCAAAGGAATTTGGGGAGAAGTGATGCTTTCTAGTATCATTTCACAAAAGCCTTCCATTAGCGATCCACCATGTCTTCATCCAATTGCTGGTCAACAGAAGAGAAAATACAAGGACTTAGAGAGATAATGTTTCCCTTTTCATGATTGCTCACAATGGATTGTTATTACATTAATAAAAAAATAAATTCTTATTGTGGTAAACTGGAGATTTAGCTTGCTATTGGAGATTAGCTTGCTATTGAAGCTAGCTCCAGTAAGACACCTATTTATCTAATTTAACAGTTACAACAATTTGTGGTAGTGGTATTTGGTACTACTACCAAATAGTGGTAGCCTATCTTAACATAGATAAATCAGGAATTTAAACCCAATTATGTCAGACTAAAATCTATTCTTCTCACCAAGTGTTTCAGTAATCAATATATGAAAAAAAGGAAGACATATGCTTTGTTTTGTTTTTTGAATTAAGTTCCCATTACAAATTAACCAATTTAAATTGTACAAGTCAATGGCATTAATACATTCAAAATATTGTATAATTACCACATCCAACTAGTTCCAAAATATATTCACCCCCCAAAAGTAACCCTGTGCCCATTTACCCCTATCTTATCTCCTGGCAACCAACAATCTGATTTCTGTCTCTGTGGACTTACTTATTTTAGATATTTCATATAAATTGGATTATATGGTATGTGACCTATTGTGTCTGGTTGCATTCACTTGGCATAATTGTTTTGAGGTTCAACCACAAGGGAGCAAATAACTATCTCATTTCTTTTATAGCTGAAAACTATTCTATTGTATACCACAATTTGTTTACCCACTCATCCATTGGATTATTTTCACCTTTTATCTACTGTGAGTAGTTCTTGATGAACATGCATGCATTTATATTTGAGTAACCTGTCTATTCTTTTGGGTATTTCCTTAGAAGTGGAAATTGTGGGTGACGTGTGATTTTGTTTAGCTTTTGGAGGAGCTCTCAAACTGTGTTCCAAAGCAGTTCCATTTCATATTCCTACCAGAAATAATAAAAATTTTTCAATTTCTCCATGTCCTTACAAACATACTATACCTTCCTTCTTATTAGACTGATACAGCACCTCATAGCCACTATAATTTTAATGAAAATAACAACACCTGCAATTAACAAGTATAGGGTGAGTCTCTTGGATACATATCTGTTCTGACAACTGCTTACTTTTGGAAAGTTTATTTCATTAACATTTAAAATAATTTCTGATGAGGCAGGAATTAATTCTCTCATTTTGCTGTTTTCTGTATATCTTACACTACTTTGTTCCTCATTTCCTCTATTACTGCTTTGATTTGTATTTAATTGGCTGTTTTCTAGTGGGACATTTTTATTCCCTTCTCATTTTCTTTTTGGTATATTGTTAGATATTTTCTTAGTGTTTGTCATGGGCATTACACTTAATATTCCAAATTTATAACAATCTCCTTTTAACTAAAGCCCAGCTTCAATATCATATTAAAACTGCTCCTATCCAGCTCTAGACCCTCTTAATGTTATTATTGTCACAAATTTTATATATCTTTATACATGATATTTCCCTTAACACAGATTTATAATTTTTATGTGTTTGTTTTTAAAATAATGTAAGAAATTAAAAGAGGAGTTGTAAATAAAAAAAACATTGAGTTTTTAATTCACTTACTAGCATTCTTTATTTCTTCAAGTGACTTTAAGTTCTTGTGTAATTTTCTTTCATTTCAGCATGAAAATCTCCTTTTAGTACTCCCTGATGAACAAGTCTACCAGTTTTCAGCTTTTATCTGGAAATGTCTTGATTTTGCCTTTATTTTCTGAAGGATAATTTTGCCAGATATAGAATTCTTGGTTGATAGGCTTGTTTTCCTTTCAGCACTTTAAATATACCATCTTGCTCCCTTCCAGTGTCCACAGTTTCTGATGAGAAATTTACTTAATCTTATTGAAAATCCCTTTGTATGTGAAAGATCACTTCTCTTTTGCTGCTTTTACGATTCTCTTTGTCTGTCTCTGGACAATTTGATTATAATGTGTCTTGGTGCAAATGTCTTTGTTTATCCTTCTTGTAGTTCACTAAGTTTCTTGAATGTGTAGATTTATATCTTTCATGAAACTTGGTATGTTTTAGCCATTGTTTATTCCAGTATTCTTTCTGCCCTTTTCTCTCTCACATCCTTCTGGGATTCCCATTTTGCATATGCTGGTATGCTTGCTGGTTTCTTAGACTTTGCACATTTTTCTTCCTCTCATATTAGATAATTTCATAGACCTATCTTCAAGTTTATTGATTCTGCCTACTTAAATCTGTTATTGAAATCCTTCCCTGAGAGTGGCTCTATATTGGGGCACTTCTTCAATGCTTGACCATGCTGTTTAGAATTCTACCTTATCTTCACCTGTTTAGAATTCTACCTTATCTTCACCTCCTGTTTGACAGGGCCAATAGACTATCCAGGGGTGAATACTTAGGGTCTTTTCAGAATTTTTCTGAGCATGTGTAGTGCACTGCACATGTCTGTGGCTTTCTGATTTCTCCAGTGTATATACAGACACTTTTCAATGGCCCAATTTCCTGAAGAAACTTCTTTCCAAGTTTTTCTTCAAGGCTTTCAGTGCTATATTGTTTGTCTCAGCTATAAGCTTTTCCCTCAAGGCTATAGGTCATTCGTTTTTCTTGCATAGTTTTTGAGAAATGCCCACCGGCTTTTCATCCTAAGTGAGTTCCAAGTTATGCAAAACAAAGACAAGCACCTTGTATCACTCCTTCAGGTAGCTCCCAGACGGGTAAATAGATAAGCACAGTTCTTTCAGAATATAGTCTTTTTTTTTTCCTCCAGAATCAGGGAACAATACCCTTCACAGGGAACAAAAGCTTCAGGAATTCCACCAACATGGATGCGAGAGTGTGGCTAAGGCAAGTAAAAATGCCATGAAGCTTTTCTACCACTTTTAAGTGACTTTTTCTTGATTCAGTATTAATTTGGTTGCTATAAAGATTTGATTGTTTCCAGAGTCATAACAAGCCAGATTCTGACATATTTTGCTTGATTTTTTCAATGTTTCTCTGATGCATAGGCCTTTGGAGCTACATTCCCCTCCATCTTGGCTGATGCCATTCAACATGTGGTTTACAAATGATACTGGGTAAAATATATATTGGTCCTAAAGGAAGCCATACCCTTGATCTAGATATTCTTTATTACCACATAATTAACAAATTAACTAGTGCATCACAGATATCACCAAATTAGAGTCCCTAAATGAATAGAATGTGAACAACAAATAAAAACACAGTTAGGGATGGGTTTGCTGGTGAGTTTTAGTCAGGAAACAAACTAAACAAAACAAAACATTTTTGCAAATAAATAAATAAAAATGTATTTCTTGGCCTATCCAAATACATTATTGGTGGGGTTGTGGGTGAAGGCCAGGTTCAGGAATCTGAGCTTTAGAATATGTACTAAATATGGATGATGGTTAGTGGTTGATCCAGGATATGTACATACCTTTACTTATCTCCTTCACAATCCCAATCCCCACCCTACTCAGTGGAGGAGGTAGTGGTGGTCAGGAATTCAGTGAGTTACTGATCTCATCTTATTCCTTAACTTTTTTCATTAAAATAAGTGAGAAGAAAGCCCCTGGAGAAGAAGAGAATGCCAAATGTATCCCCACAAAACAGAAGAGAAACATTCCAGACATTACTTAAATGAGAAATCTACTTCAGTTATTGGATTTCAATTTTTGAAAGGCAAAGAGTCACCATTTTTTTCCAGAGATAACATTTAAAAATGTAGTACATTTTTTGTCAGAAAATTAGGTTCTGATATGTAATATAGAGATAATTATAAAATCATGGTATAAATTTATTTCTGACCTCACTTAATAAAATAACAATGTCAAAGTTTAATATATAGATACATATATATACATATATACATGTTTACACACACACTCTTTTAAACACACATGTACATATATGTATTTATACCATCATATTTGTTATACTGTTTGTGCTTTCTTCTGTTCTTATAGTTATTATTCTACATAAACTGAAGCAAAAATGAATTAATATACACACAACATATGTTCCTTTTAATTTAGTAGATGGAAGCACACTATGCACACAGTACTGTACATTACTTTAAGCTTTTCTAAGACATTTTGAACATACATGAAAGTGAGGAAAACCACATACTAAGTCTCTGTGTACTTATCACAAAGCTTCAACAATTATCAACTTAATCTCATTTATGACACAGCCTCTCCTCCACCTCTTAAAACACTGGGGTTTTTATTGAAGCAAATGCCTGTCATTTGTAATTTTTATCTATAAATATTTCTGATTATCACCCTAAAAGAAGATTTTAAAAATCAAACAAATCATGCTTAAACAAATAAACAGTAATACCTAAATATCACCAATATCCGGTGTTGAATTTCCAGTTGTCTCAAAAGTGAGTGTCTTTGTGTATATATCGTTATGACCATGTGAGAGTGTGTTTGAAGGACAAATTCCTATAGGTCTTATCCATAACTGTTTCAAATATTTCCTCCCCTAGTTTTCCCTTTTTTCCTTAACTTTGTTACACTTTTTCAATACTGCATTTTTTTCACTTATTGATAGTCACCTTATCTGTATTTCTTTTATTACTTTTTGATTTATTTAAATTACTTAATTATATTTTGTTGGTCCCTAAAATGTATTTTCTAAAGCATAACTTTTAATAGCAGCAAATAAGGAATACTAATTTGTTTAACCATTTCCTGTTATTGTTTGCAATATATATTTTTTCTTGTTACTAGACATCATTGCTCAGTACAAATTTGAAATTATGCCATTATTTGCATTATTGATGCTACTAGTTAACCATTATTTATAGAGTTATCAGCATGCACCCTAAAACATATATAAAGAAATCATTTGTAATATAGATTTTGTTTTCTACTTGAACTTCAGAATTTTCTTCCAAACTGTTAGCCCCTCTGTTCTATTCTTATCCCCATGGCACTTTGGAAATATCTTTTGCTCTGGTTTACTGGGCAATAAAACACATGGAAAGTGAAACCATTCAGGCCACTATTTATTGGCCACTATTTATTGAAATATCTTAATATTTCCTCTAAATGCCTTTGGTCATATAAATTACATGTATGATCTCTTGGGGTATATTGAAAAATGGGCTGCTGGCTGAGAGCCGACCTTCCTGTTTGGACTGAGAATTCCTTTGTGTTGTCTAAGCGGTGATGAGGGAGGAGGGCCATTTACCAAACTCTTTCTGGTTGACTGGATTTCACCTTTGCCTTATCTGAGAAACTTTGTTTCTGCAAGATGCTATAATCACGAAGGATCTAACTTGATTTTTAAACACAGTTTTGTCTCCAATTCATGCAAGTGCGTGTCAATACATCATGTTGTTCAGTTCCTGAAAGCTGATGAACATTTCCTGAATTTGTGGCTGAAGATTTTTTTTCTCTGCTTTGTATCATTCTCTTTCTTACTATAGCTATACCTTTAAGGAAACTACTTAATTCAGAGACCAAATACACGTTTAGCTATGACTGGCAGGCCTCAAGGAAATAGGATTCATTTGGATTGGATTGAGAACAAATGAGTGCAGTTTTGGAGCTTATGGTGAGTGGCTGGTTTAAAGAAAGCTGGTCAGACAGCTTGAAATTCAAACTTCAGAGCAAACTACTGGAGACCTTCAATATTGAGCCCAAACCCTACTTCCAGCTTTACAAACTGCTGTTCTTACCTCTCCACCTGGTCAGTGGAAGTAGAAAAAAACCTGTGAAAATCCACTCTTTCCTGGGCTCAGTGCCAAGCACCATAAGCATATTCCCATTGAATCTTCACAACCACCCTGAGGAATGGATACTGTCATCCCCATGTACGGATGAGATAATGCAGTCATAGAAAAAAAAATTAAGTAATTTAACCACGCCATACTATCCTAGTAAAATATAAAAGTGATGTTGAATGCAGATTAGTCTGCCCTCTGAGCCTGTGCTCTCCTATCAATAATTTATGCTGCTTTGGTGAGTCTCCAAATAGCACATGCTTGAGCCATGTTGGACTGTAAACCTTTACCTGTACTCAGCTACATACTTCTCATACACACACCTGTACACACCTCTAAGCTTTTCTTCTTTGCTTAAAATCCTTACCCCTTCTCTTTCTGAAGAACTCCTATTCATTCTTCAACACCCACCAAAAATATCACTTCTTCCTTGAAGCCTTTCCTTAATTCTACAGACATAATGAATAGCTCTCTCCTTTGTGATTCCACAACACTTTATACACAGTGAAATGTAATATCTTCCTAGTTTCATCATTTGTTTCCTCCCAAGGCAGATCTCCTGTCTTATTTGCTGTTGTATTTCCAATCTATAATATGGCTCTTGATAAAAAGTAAACACAGAATAAGTATTCCTTAAGTTTGATCATCAATCCATGAAGAAGTCAATCAGATGATAAAGTAATTACTACTTGCAGGCACTAGCTGAAGACAGAGCATATGATGCTAATTTGCCTGATCCATTAGATCTTCAGAAAGGCTTATGGGAATAAAGGATTCTTCATAGTCAGAAACACAAGATGATAGCTTTCGCTCAGGGTGATGTCAGGATTAATTTGGGATTCAGTAGATACCTATGTCTGTATCAAGAGTCCTAACTATCAAGTTAGTACCTTTGCTCTGCTAGAAGTAAGAGAGAATGAAAAGAAGAACCTAGATGTCCATCAACAGATGAATGGATCAAGAAGATGTGGTATATATACACAATGGAATACTATGCAGCCATCAAAAGAAATGAAATCTTGCCATTTGCGACAACATGGATGGAACTAGAGCGTATCATGCTTAGCGAAATAAGTCAAGCTGAGAAAGACAACTATCATATGATCTCCCTGATACGAGGAAGTGGTGATGCAACATGGGGGCTTAAGTGGGTACGAGAAGAATAAATGAAAGAAGATGGGATTGGGAGGGAGACAAACCATAAGTGACTCTTAATCTCACAAAACAAACTGAGGGTTGCTGGGGGGAGGGGGTTTGGGAGAAGGGGGTGGGGTTATGGACATTGGGGAGGCTATGTGCTTTGGTGAGTGCTGTGAAGTGTGTAAACCTGGTGATTCACAGACCTGTACCCCTGAGGATAAAAATATATGTTTATAAAAAATAAAAAATTATAAAAAAAAAAAAGAAGAAGAAGAACTGGATGGAAGATGTCTGCAGCCTTCACCTGGGAAATGTGTGGTCTGAGTAAGGGGATCAGTAAGCAAATTCTGTCTTCCTCACTAATCTCTGCATTCTTTTTGGTCTCACATTTGATCCGTTAAGTCTTTCTCTTGCTGGTAGTTTGTATGAAAAGCAACTCTATACTTTCAATAAGGAAGGGTTTCTATTCACATGAGCATTTCTTGAATTTTTTTGTCTGGGTTTAAGAGACTAGTGACAAGGAACAGTCAAATGTGTAAAGAAATTGACCAATTTAAGTGTTCTTGATGGTTACTGTATTGCTTTTGGTTGGGGGGAGAGAAATGACAGACCCAAAACCCCCAGAGGGAGGTGAAGCTATTCATGAGTTAAAGAACAAATGTTGAGATTATAACTTTCCAAGCTTTGAGGGGAAAAGGAAAGCACAAAGGAGACCTAACCAACCCAGTCTGACCCAAATAACTTAGTGCTTTCCTGAACCACAGTCCAGTTGCTAAGCCTTCTGGGACTTCTGGAACCATGAAGCCAGAGCTGGAAGGAGCAAAGGGTATGTGTGCTAAGGAAAGTTAATTGTTTGTGTTGGTTTTTCAGCCAAGATGATGACTGTCTATCTTTTATTTGTCTTCTTAAAAACAATCATGAAATTCAGTTGGTCTTCTTCCTTTACCCTAAATGTTTGACATTTGGCAAGTAAGCAGACCTCAACTATAAATAACTTTAAAAAGTGTAGTTTCCCATGTGAATAACATTTACCTTTAACATTTGTAAGTTTGAACAATTTTTTTTCACAAAGCAAAAAAAGAAAAAAGAAAGAAAAAAGAAAGAAAGAAAATACTTGGATTTATTTAAAGAAAATTTAAAAGTATGTGAAGAAGTATTTTTCCCTTTATATACTTACCCTTTAGCTTAACAGTAAATGTGATCAATAATTACAGTCTGCAAAGTTAAATATGACTGATCCAATTTGAATGATGAATTCAACCTCATGGTAATGAAATGACTCAGTCCTGAATTTTTATTATTGCTCAAAAAGCCCCTTGTAAATAAAAGTTACCAAAAAAACAAGAATCTCAGAAATCATCTGGCAACCAACTTAGAAATGTTTTGGGTAAAAATTATCAACGGCTGCTAGAACTATTAGATGGAAAATTTGACAATAAACAGAGTATTTACATTGTCTCAAGATGCGTCTCCGCAAGACAAATATTAATTACGAGTGGGAAACAGTAACTTTACAAGAGAGGAATCTGGCGGATATCATCTTCATCAGGTCTTAAAACTTAACCATTATCAGTAATGAGGCAAATAAACACTGTGTGCCTCCCAATATACTATGCACCAAGAATGATAGAACTCACTTCTATGATATTTGTGGTAACATGAATAACCTATATTTAACTCTGAGGAAAAATGAGACAAAAAAATTAGGGATATTACACAAAGTAACTTGCAAAAATATCAAAATTACAATGCCTGAGGAACTGTTGCAGATTTTAGAAGACCAAAAAGAAATGATAATGAAATGTAATATATGATCTTGGGCTGGAAATATATAGGATTAAAGGTGATAAGTTTTATAATTTCATAAAAAATGAAATTATTTTATTTTAAAGACATTAGTAGGGCAGTTAGTTAAATTCAAGGCAAAGTATATAGAATAAATAATAGTATTGTTTTCAATATTATTGTGCACATTTAAATAATTACATGATAGTTATATAAGAAAATGTCTTTATTTTTAAGTAATACATTATTAAATATTTAAGGGTCAAGGGGCATTATGTTATTATTTTACCCCTAAACAGTTCAAAAATAGAAATGATATGTATTAAAAACAAATCTTTGTGTGTGGTGGGGGGGAGAGAGAGAACAACAAAGCAAATACAGTAAAATGTTAATATCTGGGAGTTCTGTGTGGAAAGCAAATAGAGATGATAATTTTTCATACTATTTTTTATTTTCTGTATGTCTGAAATGATTTCATTAATTCAATAATTTTATTCATTAATTTCACATTAAATTATCTCATAAAAATGGCCCTCCGAGACCAGGTGACCCAAGCCTCATTCTCTGACAGAGAAAACCATGATCACACAGCTGGTTCAGGGAAGCTGAACTCTTAAGATTCTGAGGCTTGCCCCATGACAGCATGTGTTTCTGCACAAATATAAAACTGGTTTCAAGAGAGCTTCATAGAACTTCTAACTTGAAACATTATAGGGCCACAGTGTCATGGCAAAAATGAGCTTTTACTTTGCTTCTCTTTTAGGAGTAGTCAAGTTAGCATTATACTCTTGGCCTAGGATATTAGAGAGCCCTTTCATCCATCCCTCATTCTCCCATTTTAGTTACACAAACATGGGGATTTGGGGAGAACAGATGCTACGAAAGTCTCCCATCCCCTCAAAATTAAAAACTTCTAGCAGGTGTTTGTGTGTGTTCAAATTCCAGTTCCTCCCCTTTAAAACTTATGTGACATGGAGCAAATTACTTAGCCTATATTTCTATAAAACATAATAATATACTCATTATAATAAAAATAATTATACTATCTGCCTTTAGGAGTATTAGGATTAAAGGTGATAAGTTTTATAAAGTACTTAGCATGGAATCTGGCACATGGTAAGTGCTTAGAACATGAGAGTTGTTATTTTTATGACTAAAATGGTAGCTGGTACAGACTTTCATTCCTAGGAAAGTGAATTTTAAAATGATTCAGTTGTTAGTGGATTTTGCATGTGTCCATGGCATTAACTCTCAAATACCGACAAATAGATAATATTTTGGCCAGAAGCAGTCATACAATGGCTATCTTGCCTCCTTCTCCATTAAAGAAATTGATCATTTAACTAGAAAAAGAATGAAAAACAACCTAAATGTCTATCAGCAGGGAACTAGCTAAATAACTTTATTGGAGTGATAAAAAACAATTACGAAGAATGAGGTAGATGAAAGATGGAATGGAAAGATATCTGATTCGTTTTGGGAAGAGGAAAAGAAGCAAATGAAACAATAGAATTTATACTATACTTGCAATTTGTAAAATGTGCTCAAGGAGTAGTCTGAATAATTTATTCTTGCTTTTGTTTCCCTTGCCTGAGGAAACATATCTAGAAAAATGTTTCTACAGCTGATGTCAAAGAAATTACTGCCTATGTTTTCTTCTAGGAATTTTATGGTTTCAGTTCTCACATTTAAGTCTTTAATCCATTCTGAGTTTATTTTTGTGTATGGTGTTAGAGAGTGGTCCAATTTCATTCTTTTGAGTGTAGCTGTCCAGTTTTCCCAGCACCATTTATTCAAGAGACTGTCTTTTCCTTATTGTATATTCTTGCTTCCTTTGTCATAACTTAATTGACCAAGCATGTGTTTATTTCTGGGCTTTCTATTCTGTTCCATTGGTCTATGTGTCTGTTTTTGTAACAGTTCCATAGTGTTTTGATTACTAAATCTTTGTAGCATATCTCAAAAATGGGGATTATAATACCTCCAGCTTTCTTCTTCCTTTTTAAGATTGCATTGGGTATTTGGGCTCCTTATAGTTCCATACAAAGTTTTCATATTATCTGTTCCAGTTCTGTGAAAAATGTTGTTGATATTTTGCTAGGGGTTGCTTTAGGTAGTATAGGCATTTTAATGATATTGGTTCTTCCAATCCATGAGTATGGAATATATTTTCATTTGTTTGTGTGATCTTCAATTTCTTTCATCAGGTGCTGTACAGTTTTCAGAGTACAGGTCTTTCACCTCCTTGGATAAGCTTATTCCTAAGTATTTTATTCTAATGGGTGCAATTGTAAATGGGATTGTTTTCTTAATGTCTCTTCGTCCTACTTCATTATTAGCGTATAAAAATGCAACAGACTTCTGTATACTAATTTTGTTTCCTGTAATTTTACTGAATTCATTTATCAGCTCTAAAAGTGTATTTTTTGGTGGAAACTTTATGTTTTTCATTTTCTGTGTATAGTATCATGTCATCTGCATGTGGTGAAAATTTTACTTCTTTTTTATCAATTGTGATGCTTTTAGTTCTTTTTCTTGTCTGACTGCTATGGTTTTTTAAGTACTAAAAAGCTCTTTGCACAGCAAAAGAAACCATCAACAAAACAAAACAAAACAAAAAATGACCTACTAAATGGGAGAAGATATTTGCAAATTATATATCTGATAAGGGGTTAACATCTAAAATATATAAAGAACTTATACAACACAACACCAAAAAACAAAAACCCAACAACAACAAAAAGCACCAAAACACCCCAAAAAACAAAAAAACAATTTGATTAAAATTGGACAGAGGACCTAAATAGATATTTTTCCAAAGAAGACATTCAGATATCCAACAAACACATGAACAGATACTCAACATCACTAATAATCAGGGAAATACAAATCAAAACTAAAATGAAATGTCTCCTTACACTTGTCAAAATGGTTAAAATAAAAAAACACAAGAAATAACAAGTGTGGGTGCAGATATGAAGAATAACGAATACTCCTACACTGTTGGTGGGAACACAAATTGGTGCAGCTGCTATAGAAAACAGTATGGGGATTCCTCAAAAAATTGAAAGTAGAATTATCCAGTAAATCCACTGCTGGGTGTTTACCCAAAGAATAAGAAAACACTAATTTCAAAAGATAAATATATCCCTATGTTAATTGTAGCATCATTTACAATAGCCAAGATATAGACACCATCCAAGTGTTCATCCATAGATGAATGGATAAAGAAGATATACAATACATTGTATTCCATACAATGGAATATTACCTAGCCATAAAAAATGATATCTTCCCATTTGCCAAAACATGGATAGACTTACAGGGTATAATGCTAAGTGAAATAAATTAGAGAAAGATAACTATCTGGGAAAGAAGGGAGAAAACCAAACAAAACTCATCAATCAATAGTAGTGGAGAGTATATAAGCATTCATCTCCTTTATCAACTTTACTTTTTAGTTAGCAAAACAAGTACAATAGAAAATACGGTACTTTATAACATTATTATTATTATGGTTACTGGTTAAAATCTGAATCAATTTGGAAAAAGAGGATAGCATAAGTGGAACAAAGTACGTATGTCAAATAGGTGCATTATTTCATGGTGAATGAAATTTTAATCATGAGTTCTATGAGAAAGAAAAAAATAAAAGGAACCCTTATAAATAAATGAAAGATGTAAAATGGTGTGGTTTATGCCTCATTATATAGTTGAGAACATCAAGTTTGAAGGTCAAGTGATTAACCTAGGGTCACATTCTGAGTTAGTGCTATGATCATGGACTCAGATGCCATGTAAGTAAGTAATGTCCATAGGGGTAGGGGATATAGCAAGAAGGGAGCCTGTGCCAACCCAGGGAAGGCTACAGTTGCTCATCTCAATCTATTGTGCCATCCTAAAATGCAGGACCCACTCTAGCCAATGTCCCTTATTTCAAGAAAAGCCAGATGCTTACAATGTTGATTATAAATACTGGCCAACTAGTTCAACATGCATTCATATACTCCTGCATACAAACAAAGAGAAGGTATCTATGGGATAGACCAGTCCCATTGTCAGCATTTGCCACCTCTAAGACTCTAAGACAACTGAACGTTGGCAAAGCTTTTTCTCTCTAGCCTTATTTCATTTGACCTCAATCGCAAACTCCAGTCATGTACTTATTTTAAAACTAAACTTTTTTTTTTCAGTTGGTAATTTAAAATGTGTATTTCTTTCATTTTATTTTTTTATTTTTATTTATTTATTTATTTTTAAATTTTTTATTTTTTATAAACATATATTTTTATCCCCAGGGGTACAGGTCTGTGAATCACCAGGTTTACACACTTCACAGCACTCACCAAAGCACATACCCTCCCCAATGGCCATAATCCCACCCCCTTCTAAGTTTTAAAAACAAAAGGAACACTTACAACATACCCGATAAGAAACTGAGACAGGGAAACAGAGCAAGCAAAGAAAATATAATTAGGAACAAGAAGCAGATTCAGACCTTCAAGAAGCTTAGAATGTAATGGAGCAAGAAGAAGTATGTAAATGATTAACTATAATAATTATTAGTATAGAAAAATTAAAATGGGAGATGCTATGGGTAACTGCTAAAATAGGCAATTCATTCTAGCCGAGTAAATAAGGAGGACCTCAGTGAAGGGAAAGGACTTGAGACTACATTTCAATAGGTGAAGAAAGGAGAGGCATTGTAGACTGCGAATCCAGCAGAGCAAAAATACTTGAGTGTGCCTGAGTCTAGTATATTGGTGGAGAGGAAGGAATTTGGTGTGATGGAAAAATAGGGTACATGAAGGAATGGGGACAGTGTATGCCAAGAACACCGTAAACCTTATTCTGTAAAAGAAAGGACTGATAGATAAATGCTTTAGAGGGGCATCCATGATTCTGCCACTGTTGTAGAATATTTCCTCTGGCATGTAACAAATGGGCTGGAAAAATGAGAGTTGGCAAGAGAAAGACTGGTTAGTTAGCTATTTTAATTGTTGAGATAGTGAACTAGAATAGAAACAGAGTAGAACAGAGGAGCCAGATAAAAGAACCACTGTAGAGGTACGATTTACAAAGCGTTGGCATTGAAGTGAATGTTTAGGACACAGCAGCGCAATGACTGAGATTTCAAGTCCAAAGGTCCTGCAGAAAATGGTGCCCTTAGGAATACAGGAAGCAGATGGGAAGATGATAAATCTCACATCAGGCCACTGAGTCTGATGGAGAGAGCGGAGGCTTGAAGCACAGGGTCCAGTAGGATACTGAAATTGCTGTTGTCGGCCTTGAAAGACAAATCAGAATTAGAGAGTCTGATCTCTCAGCAAACTAGAGATGGTGAAGTTGAAATGGTGGAAGTGACTGGGATTGTTCAGAGAATGTGGAGGGTCACGGAGAAGGGGATTTGACAGTAGAATTTTGGAAAATGCCTATGCTTTAAAGGTACGAGGATGAAGACCAACTAAAGTAAAAAGGAATTCAAAATGACAGCAGCTACTATTTATCAAGCATATCATTTGTGCCAGAGTTTGGGCAAAATCTTCATATAAATATTTTATTTAATCCTCATAATACCCCTGTGAAGCAGCTGAGGCTCAGGGAGGTTAAGTAACTTGAATAAGGATATAAATAGCCAGGTTTACAGAAAAGAACATCCAAATGACTAATAGACATGGGAAAAGATGCTCGACTTCTGAGAGAGCTGGGGAAAATGCAACAAATTCGTAAAAATGGAAAAGGACTATAATGCTTGGGGAAGGGCTGCACATATACTGCTGGTGGGAATGTGAAATGATGCAGCTTTTTTAGAAGGCCAGCTGGCAACATGTATTAAAATTAAATATGCACACTAAATATAAATTAAATATACACATGTCCTTTGATCCAGCCATCCCCCAACTGGGAATTTATCCCATAATATAAAATCACCAGCCCAGAGTGGAAAATGTCTGAAAAACAAATGGGATGTCCATCAATAGGGGAATGGTTGAATAATCTGTGGTACTTTCATATTTTAAAATATGACTTAGTCCTATGTCAGCTCATTTGAGGGGATTTCCACAATGAACTGTTAAGTGAGTAAGGCAATAAGCAGAGAAGATTATAAAATATGATCCTATTTCTATAAAGCAAAATAAAAGGTACACATCTGTGTAAAGGCTGTGTGTGTGTGTGTGTGTGGTTTAGTTTACTTGCCATGGCATATTTGACCACTTGAAGGGAAAAAAAAAAAAAAAAAGAAGGAAATATGTTCAATGTCATATAAACACCTTCAGAGATTAAATGAGCCAAAGCTAAGACAAGGCTTTTGGAGTTGGCAATGGGGATGCCACATGTGCCCTCTGGAAGAGACATTGCAGTTGAGCACTTGGGCAGGAGCCAGACGCCAGAAGCCTAAGAGCAAGGGTGTGGTAAGGAAGTGGGGCCAAGGAGTGCTGACAAGGCCGTAGAAAAAATTTGGCAATGAGCAGATTGTGGATTTGGCAGGAGAAAGGGGAGCGAAGATTGAGTTTTCCTGTGTTTGATATGTTTGTGCTTTATGTTGGTGGCTGTTTGGGTTTTTGCATTGTTCTGTTTTATTGAGTTTTAAACAGCCTAAGCATTTCTGTAGTTTGAGATGAAAGACTCAAAAGAAGAGCCAGGTCCCAGAACAGTTGGCAGGGGAAGGCTCAAGAGCTGCTTGTTGCCCTCTTTCTCCCAGACCCTCTTTCGGTAATGCCCCTGAAGGACAAGTCACTTCCCTAAGAGGTATAATTTCAAGATTCCTAGATGGAAAAAGAAATACAGTCCCAGGTCCTACTAGGAAACCAGCCAGTAACCCCACTAACTTTAACACAGTGATAAGATTCTTAAGAAAGGCAGGTCACCAAAGCAAACCCCAAGTCCCTGAGTAAAGAGGACACTGAAGAGCAAACACCATTTGGAAACAAAATGAGGTGGTGACCATAACTCTTGGCTGTTCTGCCAGCCACCTTCTCTTATTCTCTGGACCTGTCAACCGGGCCTCTTTGTTGGCTTGCTCTTCTGTCTCATGCCTCTTTTTCATGAGCCTGTTTCCTCTTCTCAGGCATTTTCACCAGCGCTCCTAGGCAGGCCTGCCAGATATCTGTTTCTTAGTCTTAATCAACCAACCTAAAGAGGAATGACTCATCCTCTCTCTGCATTTCCACCTTTGCCCCTAAACTAGAAACAGCTGCCAAAAGACTACATTGAAGAAATGATATGTTGTCCCTCCCAGGGGAAGGAATGACTCAGAAGTCCAGTTAGATGGGTAGTTGGTCACTGCTGTTGCCTGGCTGGCCACCATCTTGCTAGCTCTCCCTCCTCTGACATTCCTAAGTAGAATGTGTCCTCCTCTCTTCTAGAGCTGCCATGGGAAGAGTAAGCTCACTAGGGCACAGTGAGCTACAGGAAAGACCTCCATTGTCTAGCCTCTTCATAAATGAGCTGGCTGAGACAAAAGAGTAAATAAATTCAGGGACAAGAAATGGCAGTTTCACTTTGGCCTCTAGCTCAAACTACGCATTTCCCAAACAAGCTTTGCCAGCCAAAGGCTAAAATCATATTTCAATCTTTGTCTAATTCTTATATCCACTTTGACCCAGAATCAGCAGGTACGGAAAGGGGTGATTAATAGGAACCTCCAACTTGAACCTCTAGTCCTGATGAAACCACGTTTGTCAACAAGTATTCTTAACTCCACTCACTTGGTTGATTATGTCCCAACCCATTTACCTCACAACAGGTCTAAGCCCCCTTGAGGAGGCTGTAGCTCCTTCCTCAACCTCAAAAAAAGTAGAATTTAACAAAAATTAGGACCCAAGTGTCTGCATTTCTAACAAGCTCCCCAGTGATGCCACACTTTGAGTAGACAGAGTTAGAACAGTTCCCAAACTTGGCTGCACTTTGGAATCATCTGGGGGGCTATTAAAAATCCCCCAACCTAGGACACACCCTAGACCAAATAAATAATAATCTCTGAGAGCAGGACACCATAAACACTATTTTTGGAGCCTCCCAGGTGATTCCAATGAGTGGCCAAGTTTAGGAACCACCGTTTTGAAATGATGAGCATCTTTGCACAACAATGAATAACAAATATCTGGAGGCTTTAGGTTATGCAGAGCCAATGTCTTGAGACAAATTAATAAAAGTAAATTCTCTAGCTGAAAAAAAAAAGTCAGTAGTTTTCACCATACATTGGTTGTACCATATATCATGTAGGGGCTGTATTTTAAGAGGGATATTGATATCACGGAGCATGCCAAGAGAAGAGTGAGTGAACCATGTTATAAATGTTGTGACAGCTGTCTTCAAATAATCCAAGGCTGGTCACAAAAAAAGAAAACAAAAACTACACTCTACTATTCCATCCGCTCTCTTCAGTTGAATAAAACATTGAAACATGCACACCCCAATCTAGATTCACCTTAGATATGTTTTCTCCCTCACTTAAGCAGATTTCAGATGGGTTCCAGAATCCATCTCTGTCTGGGCCCAGTAGCAAAGGGGTTAGATTGCAAACTGGGTTTTAATACATGCCTTTGCCTTATTTCTGCAATGACTTCTTTCTGTTGTACAGGTAGGTATATGGAATATATATAAAGCATCAGTAAGGATGTGGCTGGGCTAAGACAGTACTGATTGCTTTGCATGGATGATAAGAAAGATGGCTATAGAGGCATAAATCTTATCCAGACAACCTTAAACAAAATGTGTGTGTGTGTGTATATATATATATATATATATATACACACACACACATTTTGGCAATGTCCATTCCTCTAGGAAAATCTGACTTATAGAAGCCAAAATACATGAAAATACTATGGTCCTTAAAATGATTTCCTTACGGTCTGTTCCAACACTTACCAGTATCTGCAAAGCTGCAATCTCTCTTTGTTGAATGAGGAAGCATTCACAATCTGTTCATGCTTTGTTTATGCTGTGTTTAAGATTTAATGAAGATTTGTTACTGGTAGCCAGAGACAAGAAAACTTAAATGTTCTCTGACTAAGAGATTTTAAATGACCCTGACTATTTTATTCTGTTAGTAGCTGCGTCCCTAGATAATGAATCTTGAGATAGTTTCAAAAATGGGAGTTAGAAATCGCAGAAGAAAGGATGCCAATAAATTAGGATGGAATTTACCAGTCTACACTTACACACACCCACACACACACAACCCATACATACACAATTATACTATTTCCTTGCCCTTGCCATAAAGGCAACAGTGTCAGAAAAATAACCAATGAGCAAACTCTGGCGAAAGTATACTTCAAGGTCTTAATTTGTCAGTTCCAGTTATTAGCAATATCACAATTGAAGACTCGTTATTTTAGTAGGTGGTATATGGTGGGTTAGGAGTCACAGCATAGAGTAATATATCAAAAATGAATTCAAACTCAGCCATTTAACAGTTGTGTGAAATGGGGACAACTGCCTAACCTCCCTGTGCCTCAGCTTCTTTACCACTAAAATGAGGATAATAATACATTGCAGGGTTATAGAAGAGTTAAACGAGGCTCAAATATAAAAGGCATAAAACCTTGAATGCCTCGTATTTAGAGGGTACTTGGTAACTGGTATCCAGTTACACCATAATCATCATAGTTCCTTCAGTACTATTTTAATATATAAATCAACGTTTTTAAAGTAAATGTAAATGAAACCATCAATTCCCTGGCATGACTCCACCTAAAACTCACCTTTTTTAAAAGGGAATTTATTGAACACTAGTTATAGTGTATATACTAGTTATAGACATACAAGTCATCATTTTTATCATTCTTTTATCACTACACATGAATGTGACATGTGTCTGGAATTTGTGGACTCCTTTTACCCTTAGGCTGCTTGGTGGTTAGATCTCAAAAGCAGCCATGCTAAACACAGACTTTACTCTTCTTATGCCAGTCAGTCTTTCTCTCTTCCATTTCTCTTGCCTGCCCATCCCCACTGCACATCTCCCTTTTCCCACTTCACCACCTTTCATAGTTCTGTTCTAAAACAGTTGATTAATGGAAGAGCTAAATCGGGGTTCTGGCAGATCTAAAGGGTTGTTCCTATCAAAGCAGAAGCCTGTTCCCAGTGGCTCCATCACTTTAGTGCCGCCGAGGAATCAAAGGTCCTGACTGCAAAGCAGAGAACTCCTACTCCCTAGATTTGCAAACTTGACTCATCCTAAAGTCTTTTGAGTTTCAACATCCTCATCTGTATAATGGGGATTATAATATCTGCCTTGAGTGTCCCATCTCAGGGTGTATATCAGGGAAGACTGGCAAAATAAATGTGATGAGAACACCTAAATTTAACATCAAAGACTAGACATATGTCATTGTATTTCTCGGGCCTGTATTTTTAACCATAAGTCAAAGTGACATTTGCAGAATGAATACTGGTTAAGTCACTAGGAATTCTGCTTGGGGACCGTCCATGCAGATGCCTGGAATTGGCCTTAAATTCCAGGTTGGAAAGGAGGAAGTATGATGGGGGGCACTGAGATTTAAGAAAGGACTTCAGAGGTCAGCGTCCAGGTACTAACTTACTGAAATATTCTATTTAGGGTTTCTCAATTAAAAGTACAAGTTTAAACACACACACATACACTTTTTTCATTTTGTTTTTAATAATGGGGATGTGGTTCACATCAACCAAGAGAAATGGGTGGTGGGAGTGGCAAAAAGGTTGGGGAACATCAACTCTTGCTTAAAGTGGGCTTTAGAAGCCTAGGCTCTCATGCCTCTCTGAAGGTGTTAGCCCAGATTTCAACATTGATCATCTTCGTCATACTAAGCAAGTTACTTAATGCTTTGTGCCTCAGTGTCTTCATCAGCAAAACAGAGATAAAAATAGTATTTAATCTTGTTGAGTTGGTGTGAGGCTTGAAAGAGAAAGTTCACATACATTGCTCAAGACATGCCTGGCATTTAATGTGTTCAATACTTATCAGTGACTATTATTATTATGGCATACTTATCCAATATCTTTTCCTCCTTTTTCTTCACACTGATCCCTCTTTGAATTAGGGATAATAATGTTCCAAGCTGGAAAACTACATTTTTCTAATCTCCTAGGCAGGTAGGGTTTATAATGTAACTCAATTCTGACCAATGGCAAAAGCTTTTGCTGTATTTCCAAAGAAAGGTTTTTAAAAATGGGTCTGACTCAACAAGAAAATTACTGTCCTCTTTCTTCTTCTTCCTGCTCTGAATTTGTGCATAATGGCTAGAGCTGTGGCATCCATTTTGACTATTACTATGGAGCAAACTAGGAAATGGAAGCCATGTGCACAGCAGAGCAGACTGGGAAAAAGGTAGTGTGAGACCCACAGTACCACGGAGCTCCCATGTCAATCCTGAACTGCCTCTTTGTAGACTGCTTTTGTCTGAAAGGAAAATTACCCATATCTTGTTTAATCTATTGTGTTTGATATAATCATTTTACCAATAATGGGTCTAACTTGATTCCAGACACAGACGAAGGCAAATGTTTTGTGAATGCTAAGTTCTTGCCTGGAATAATTAATTTCCTCTTTCACAAAACTCTAACCTCAAGGTGGAATGAGGAGTACTCCTGCTGCCAACTTTTTGCAACTTATCCTTGACAAAGCACCTGACTTCCTCATGGCAAAATGCAAGAGGAGGATGCAATCCAAAAAACAAAACAAAACAAAACAAAACAAAACGAAGTAAGAAATTAATAGAAAGCTAGTAATATGGGGAAAAGAGGAAAGGTAATTAATAATGGTCAGATCTAGGTCAGAGAAAAGACAATGGAAGGCAATAACAATAGGATAAAGGAAGAACTAGCAAAAAGGGGACTGATAAGAAGAAGGAAGAGAGGAAGACTTGCAGACTGTATATAGTTAAGTATGAATCACTCACAAATACATAGTTGTAAACAAAATGGTGATGACGTCCCACAACATTTTAGTTCACAATTCACCTTCTAAAATTTAAATTTCTTGTTTGGTTTGTTGATTAATTAACAAATATACATATCGAGTGGAAACTGGAAATGATGGAGGTCCAGAGTAGGTCAGACTGGATGAGGAAGGAAAAGCTGGGAGCTATGGAGACAGTGGTAAGTGGCTGGATTTGAGATGTATTCTGAAGGTAGAGACAAAAGTACTGATTAATATATTTAATGTAAAATGATAAGGACAGAGAGAAGTCAAATCTTTTGATTTAATCAACTGAGCGAAGAGTGGAACATGTACTAAGATGCAGAATGGTAGGAACACCTTGAGGAGTCTCTATCTCTCTTCCCTCCCTCACTCTCTCTTTCTTTTATGCCATTTTATAAATTTGAGATACCTAATAAAGAGCCAAATGAAGATGCCAAAAGGCAGTTTGATACATTAGTCCTAGAACTCAAGGGAGAAGTCTGAACAGGATGTGTACATCAGAGATGGAATTTAAAGCTACTGCAATTGGAGGGATGACCAAAGAAATGGATGGAGATGGAAACATGCCAACATTCACTAGTCTGGTAGAAGAGGAGGAGGAATCAGGAAAAGGTCTGAGAAGAAGCAGTCAGGGAGTTAGGAGGGAAAGCAGGCAGGTGTGGTGTCCAGAATCAGAAGTTGTGCTCAACAGTAGTTAATGCTGCTGGGTGACCAGGGACGAAGAGCATGGGAATGGACCCCTGGCCTTTGTGAGATGAGGGTTCATGGCTGCATCAGTAACAATGGTGACAGTGGAGTGATAAGGACAAAATCCCGGTTGGGTCAGGACAGAGAGATTGAGAGAAGGAGTATTGAAGGGAGTAGCAGAGAGAATTTTAGTGTCATGGTGGGAGAAAACAAAGACACAGGGAAAGAGGTAGAGGGCTTTCTGGGGTGAGTGGGGTTTCTTTACATTGTTTTTGTTTTTCATTATTTTTGTTTATGCCCCAAAGGAAGTGACCTTTTAATAAAGGAAGGATTGATGTTTTCATAAAGGAAGGAGGATGATTCTAGGTATGAATTCTATGGGGAGGCAAAGAGGGGGTGATCCAGAGCCCAAGTGGAGTTTCAACGGTTTAGAATAGAAGGAGTGAGATAGTCACCTGAAAGACAGGAAAAATGGTTTTATTAGGAAAATTTAGTAACCTTCTCTGCTGGAATGATTGCCCTTCCGAGACATGTAGTCATCAACATGAATTACATCTACTTGGTACAGCTGTATTACATTTTCCAAAAATGCTTGGAAACTCAGTGCCAGGTGTTGTTGGTCAAAGCCAGTTTCAGTTAATAAACTACCCTAGGCTGGGTTTCTCCAGAGGCAAATATTGAGATAAGATTCCAAGGCAAATAGTTTAGTTGCATAGGGTCCCAGGAAAGACCACTGGAAAACTAGGGAAATGAGACAGGGAAGGGAAAGCTACTAAGACAGGACGTATTATCAACCAAGTTATCACAAATGGGAAACTGAGGTATATTCCCAGTGGAGAACTTCAGGAGATGGTGTAGAACTGCCTCAAAGCTCTTCCCCCTGCAGGGTGAGGGGCTGGGCTATTTATTTATGAGTTGCTCCCAGGAGTCTTCAATTCCCTGACATGCCCAGTCTACGGTGTGCATGAGCAGAGAGTGCTGCAAGAAGCAGAGAAAGCCCTGGAAAGAGAAGCAGATACTGAGAATTGGTGGTGAAGTCAGTGGCCCAAAGGGATACAGGAGGAGGACAATCCTGAGAGCACCTATTAAGTGAGCTGAGGAAACCTATTAAATGAGCTGAGAGCCATGTGATATTTTAGCTTGTTTCACTGGTTGGAAGGGAAAAAAGTAGGTAAATATTTGCTGTCCTGGTAGCCTGTCAATGAGTTCAGAAAAGCAAGGGTGAACAGCCACAGAGCTTCCCTTCCTTGTCCTTGTCTTCAGTCTAAAGGCTCGGAACCAGAATAAGAAGTGAACAACCCACATCCCCTACAGTATTTCATTTAATCCTCACACAATGCCTGTGTTAAGGGCACCACTGGCTTCATTTCACAGAAGAAGAAACCAAGACTTGTGAGTTTTTCCAAGACTTGCCCAAGATCAAATCTTTAGCAAATAATAAAATTGGGTGTATCAGGGCTCTCAAACTCCAAAGCACTGCTCTCAATCTGTGCTTGCAGATAACTAGACCCAGGTGTATCATTTACCTGGTCCTCACCTGTCAGGAAAAAGCCATCAGAGCTTACTCTGGCAATCTCTTTGAAGGACAATTTGTTTGGAGAGTATCCAACACAATATTTCTGGTTTTATTCAGCTATTGTATTTCCTTAATTTGTGGGCAGACTTTTCCAAGTGGAAAAATTATATAAAATAAAATGTTTGAAAAGCATCTCACACTGTGATTGAGTCATTAAAAAGAAGAGTCATTAATAATGCATTGACTTTGATTATACTTTCAGTCACTGGGAGCTGTCAATGGAGAATTACTATTCTCTTTTGACAAAGTCAAAGTCATATAGGGGTCTCTAACAATGCACACAATTGTTCTAGCACTGTAAAAGTGGGAAATTGTTCTTTCATGGAAAATACATTCCAGGGCCAGGGGGCATTGTTAACATTCTGGAAGGGTTGTGGTCCAAGGTTGGGATAGAGTGGGGAATGGATAGAGAGAATGGAATCTGAAATAAATGAGAAACATCCAGGCAGTTAGAGATGGTTTGGGAAATACCTCCCTTGCCCTCCCTTTGTTGAAGAAACCACATTCTTTCATCAAATCATTCCAGTATGTTCCTCTATGCTAGTAAATTCTCTATTGATCCTTGTGGTCTGCTTAATTAAAAAGAACGTTGGAATGTAAATGTAGACAGCTTTCAGATCCTAGGATGCACACCTTTTTCTTCTCTAAAAACACGAACCCACTGTAACAACTGAATTCTGAAACTCACTCAGGTATTCTGGGCCCAGAGCCAAAGTCCATATGTGTATAGGGAAGAACACTCAGCACTTATTTGGGTGAGTGTATCAACAGGCAATAACTCTCTCAGCTCCTCTCTGGCATTGAGTTTACAGACTACTTAGAAGGGCAAAAGAAGCAATCTGCAGTAAACATTTAAAGGGATGCAGGAGCCCTCAATATCCGGAGGCAGCAGAGGATGACAGAAATCATGGATCTCTTCTCCTGTGTAAGGCATCCAGCAATCAAAAACCACAGGACATCAGCCCATGGGGTTCACAGGGCCTCCAGGAGACCAAAAAATGAAGGCCAAAAAATTTACTGGGCTGAGAAAATCTTCACCCCGACTGAGGCTGCCTTCATTCTGGTCTAAGTGCTGCTGTTGTCATCTGTAAACTTTCAGCATTAAAGAAACACTTTTTTTTTTTCTTTTTAATGGAGCTCTGCAGGGATATACTATGCCAGCACCTCAAATTCATTAAAATTTCATTAACATCCACTTATGGAATTGCCACTGATTTGTTGCATAGCATTTTCTGATAGCACTGCAGAAAGAGATACATGAGATTTTCTTCTATGGGATGAAAAACAACCAAATTCCTTTCCAGGCTGGTTGCTTACAGTTCTGTTGGGCCAGGACAGTACCCTCTAAACATCACATGTCCCGGGGTCCACTGGGGTCAGACCAGCAAGGAGTCAAATGAATTCTGATGAACTGCTGCTACCGGGATGTGATTCTGCCTGGGGGTGTGGCCACCCAGCACCTGCTCTTCTGATTGTTCTCAACTTGTAATGTGGAATTTTTCCAGCATATACAAAATCAGAATTTCATGTATGGCTCTACCCACTTCCTTCTGGCCTGTATTTTTTGAACCGAATGTCGACAATAGATGATGTCGCCTAGGTATATTCTGAGTGTATGTTTCTAAATGAGAAAGACTGTTTCCCTTCTTTTAGGAGTGAGGGAGAATCCTAAGTGCAGTGCCACTACTATATCTTGAAATAATTAATAATAATTCCCTATGTTCCCTGAATGCCTTGTTAGTGTTCAAATTTCAAATCGTATCAAAAATTCATGTTTTTAAACATTTTTTGTGTGTATGAAACAAGATCCAAATTTGAATTTTCAATGGAAAGGATTGGTAAGCCTTTTATGCTTATTTGTTTTGACTACAATAAACAGTACAATTTAAGTTTTGAAAATTAAACAAATACAATGTATGGGGAATAATTCTGTACAATATCTTTATAGTCATCAAACAGAATGAACAAATGATATTTTGTTGTATTTGCTTCAGATGGGATGTCTTTTAAGTCTCATGTTGTGTAGATTAAATTTTTTTTTTCTCTTTCTCCTAATTTATATGTTGAGAAAGCTGGGTCATTTTGTCTGTAGGATTTTTCAGTATGGATTTTGTTGGCCCCATGGTGTAATTTGACATGTTCCTCTCTTCTCTGTATTGCATATAATTTGGTAGTTATATCTGGAGAATTGATCTGAATTTAGATTCAGTTGTTTTAAGGGCTGGGGGTGCTAGACTATTCCATAAGTAGTAGTATGTAAGAGACACACTCATGGGTTTTGTGTGTGTATGTGTGTGTGTGTGTGTGATGTTGGTAACCACAGATGAGCAATTGCCTCTATAATTCATTAAGGTTGCAAAATTGTGACTGCGTCCTCCTGTTGTCACTCTCACTTGTTAAAGAACACTTCTGTAAAGAGAAACTTCTCTCCATCTAGTCTTTGGTCACCAGGTCCAGCATCTGGTTTTCCCAGCCACATAAAATCACACAATTCCCTTCTCAGAACCATTTCAGCAGAATGTGGACTCGGGAAGAAAGGAAAAGCGGAAAGGTTTGTTGTTCTTGATGTTGTTTTCTTTTTCCAACTTGTGGTTGCGATGATGTGTATTTGACATTCAGAAGTGATAAAGAGTGTCAGTATATTGTACAGCTGAAACTAATACAACACGGTATGTGAATTACACTGGAATTTAAAAGCTACAAGGTCTCCGTAGCTTTAGAAAGCACAGAAATACTTTGTCTTCAAATAGTAAGTATAGATATGAAAGGCAAAATGTTATAAAATTTAATTCATAATGCAGCAGTGAGTTATATGTCAAACTAACTATAAATCTTTGGATTCAAATGTACTTCTAAATCACCTAAAGCATTACATATGAGGCATGGACAAAGGCTAGGGATATGTGTGTTACCTGTTTTCAAGTCATCTGTAGGGTTTCCATGTGACAGAGTATCAGTTTATTCTATGTAACCTGTAAAAGTAGAATTTTGGCAAGAGTAGCTGAGAAAGAGATTGGGGCTTAGTTTAAGTCTAAGGAAGAGTCTCATAGCAGTACTTCTTGATTATAGGAACGTTCTGATTCAGGAGGTACAGAAAGGGGATGTCTACAATAATGTGGGAGCAGGAAATGGCAGCATCTGAGACCTCACCAAATTAGATAACATGTAAGTTCCCTTCCAACTCCAATGCTAATATTTCTACAAAATTGAAATCCATAAGCAAAGGGGAGGAAAAACCTCCTACTAAAATTAAAAAGTTGCGGGGCACCTGGGTGGCTCAGTGGGTTAAAGCCTCTGCCTTCGGCTCAGGTCATGATTCCAGGGTCCTGGGATCGAGCCCCGCATCGGGCTGTCTGCTCCATGGAGAGCCTGCTTCCTCCTCTCTCTCTCTCTGCCTGCCTCTCTGCCTACTTGTGATCTCTGTCTGTCAAATAAATAAATAAAATCTTAAAAAAAATAAAATTAAATTAAAAAGTTGAATCAAAGCATTAAATCAAGAAAAAAAAATAGTAAAACCATGTAAATGGATATAACACATGCGCAAAAATGTTGACTAACACCTATTATGTCAGTTATTTTAATATAGTTTATAATAATGATATAGTATTTTATGACTACAACTTATTATGGAGTTAAGGGCACTGGAGTTAAATGATTTGCCTAAGGTCATAAAGCAGTATTTTCATCAGGAATTAGAAGCCAAGTTCCTCTGAGCTATGTTCCTTTGGTTTTACATTTGCTTTGCCTCATGCTCCAAATCATAAGTATAAAAGGTTGACTTTGTTTATTCATCAAAACTCATTGCAAAACACATTGCAAAAAAAAAAAAAAAAAAAGCTAATACTGGGTGAATGATAAAGCAAAGGAGATAAGTGGAACAAATATTTCTTAAATATTGTCTCTATACTGGGTCATAGGCTGGACCTTTGCATGTGCTATCTCACTTTTTTGCATAATAACTACACGAGGTGGGTATTAATGTCATCCCCATTTGACAGACAAGAGAAGTTAATTAACTTGCTTAAGGCTATACAATTTGAGAGGATCAGAGTTGGAATTTGTCACCTGGATTGTAAAACTAGTCCAGATTATTTCAATTAAAATATGCAGAAAAGTTGAGAGAAAAGCTGTGTGGACTCAAGAGAACTGGCACTTTATCCAGTGATCACAGGGATTTTTTTTTAACTTCTTGTGATTCCCTTTGCCTATTTATAACATACAGATAGCTTTATTTGAATCATAATGCATTTGTTATCATTGGTAGCGATATAATTAATAGTGTCTAATTCATAGACAATCCACTATTCTATTATTTTGGAAATAAAAGTGATTTATATATTTTGAGCACATGAGATTGGAAATTAATTTTGATGAATACCAGGTGTGCTGGCTGCATCCTCCACAAAGTTTTCCCTTTTTTGGTCATGAAACTGTCATGAACGCCTTTAAACTAATAACACTATCCCATTTCCTGTGCACCTGCAAAAGAGAGTCTGACAATATATTTTTTTTAACGAATTTGAACTTCTTTTTAATTTGTTTAAATGGATCTATACTATTCATGTCTTGTAAGCACAGGGCAAAACTGATGTAGGAGATGGAAGAGAAAACAGTTATTTTGAAAGAACGGGGGGTTCAATTAATAATTCTTTGACAATTTCAAATATTGTGCCAAGTTAGTATTCTGTCAATGGATAATATCAGATGTTTATTGTGGAACTACTATGTGTTGTGCTGATTTGGGTATATGAGGAATGTTACCTACATCACTCCTGGGACAACAGCAAAGGTCAGCCAGCTGTACTCAATTATGCCATCACTGGGAACTTGTCAACTTCTCCTTATTGTTTCATCTCTCAAGTCAATTTGTTTTAGATGAGTTTTTCACATAGGACACTTTATGAAGCAACTAAACAGTTATCTTAATTTGCCTTTAAATCAGAAATCCTGGAGATGGAAGTGAAAAGGCTAGCTGATGGAATTTGCCAGCATTAGTGACTCCCAGGGAGCTGAATTCACAACTTAATTTGCAACACAACGCTCACTTATTAATTTGGCTGCCTGGAATGTCCGCTATTTTTCTCTACTTCTCAGCAATTCCCTCTTCAACCTACTGCTCTGTCTTCCCAGCAGCAACCAAAATGCACTGCACTTAGCCTATCATTTCACGTTTTCATTTTACTGCAAATATATTTTATGTATCTGTCTCTCCAATTATAGTCTGTAGGGATAGCGTATTATTTTCTTCAGCATCTGCCCCAGCACCTAAGAACTGAAATGAATGAGTGGATGAATGGCTGGCTGGGTGGATGAGTGTCTTGCAATATGATTTCAGAGTCTCCAACCTACTCAAATCACAGCTCCTTCCTTTGCACAGTGAGGCTGGAAAAAGTTAAATGTGACAACTGAACAGAATAGACCTGGATTTGTAATGCTGGCTTGTACCTTGCTAGTACTTTCGCCAATAAATGAACCTGTTGCGATTTCACTGTTTTGTGCAGTCCTTAACAGCCTTTCAATACCTTTGTTTTAATGGCTCAAAGGAAGTTGTTACAATGTTTGCAATGAATGCAAATCATGGATCCATAATCCTGAATGTCTCATAAAAAACCTTGCTAAACAGTTATTGTACCTATACAATAGTGTCTCTTATGAAATCCCAATGAATCAGCTTTAAACAAAACCATTCTCGCCCGAATATGCAGTGTGCAATTTTATGAGAAACTGAATTGGCTTTTACCTCCCCTCCCCCAGCCCCAACACCCTGCATTATGGAAGAAAAGCCAGAACACAGAAAATGACGCTTGTAAAGACTAACATTCCAAAGTAAACAATCTTATTTCAGCTAGATAGTAAAGACTTCCGATTTAATTTATTCTGTCCAATGGGTACATCTTGAGAGGAGAAAATTACAGCCTCATGGACTCCAAAGCAATCACAGAGATTATTTGAAAATATGTTACATTTAAGAAAAAATAATATCTTGTCCTTGTCTTATATTTTAAAGTATACTTATATTTTAAAGTATACAAATGAAAACCTATTCATATTTGTATTATCTCATCTCATCCTCATAATAGCCCTGTGATGCTGGGTTCTTGCTATTGTTGTCACATTACAGTCGAGTAAACAGATCTGGACAATATCTGGCTCAGGAATTTTATCACCCTCCTCCCAAGAGCTCAGGCGGGAAACCTACAATCTTGTCTTCTCCATCTTGAAGCTATTTGACATTAAATCAGTTACTCTTTGCTTAAATTACTTTCATATTTGTCTTCTTTTTTCTACCCCCATTGCTATTGCTTTAGACTTTGTCTCACACAATACCCAGTCCATAGCAGGCATTCAGTGAATATCTGTTGGGGGTGGGTGTGGAGGTGGGGGTGGGGTTGGAAGGGAGGAAATCAGTGAATGAGTGAGTTGGTGAATCCTTTGAGCTGGGAGGTTACAATAACCCCTTAGTAGCTACCTGCCTCTTCTTTCAGAATCTTCCAAATAACCCTCCATATGCCCACAAGAGTGAAATTTTACCATATATTCTTGATATATATTATTCCTGTGATTAATAATCCACATTTGATAGCAAGAAAAAAATAATAAAGCCTCATTTGATCAACATAATGGCTTTCCAACATTTGCCTCTGATTATCTGTTTAGCTCTATCTCCTGCTACTTCCCTTGTCTTTTGTCATTGTTCCATATTGAAGTGGAAACAAGTCGTGCTCTTATGTGTACCATGTCCTCATACCCTCATCTGTGCTACTTTCACTGAGTACAAAAAGTTTTCCCTCATGCTAAGAAGGAAACCTAGAAGATCCTTCCCTTGGGAGATCATTGAATTTGAATGCATGATTTTATTGCATTGTATGTATCTTCTCACATGAATATTTCTTACATGGTTACATAAAATTCTTAGAAGCTAGGTCATCTCTTTTTTAAAATCCTCTCATCACTACCACAGTGCCTGATATGGCATAAAGGTGGGGCTGATTTTTAAAAGGTAGTTGGAAAAGAATGAATGAATGAGTATAGTCCAGGGGTATATCTATAACTTGACTACTCAATGTCTCCTTTTTCAGGAAACTACTCTTCCTTTATTTCATATTAATTCTCTTTTGAACATATGATTTAGCACTGGTCCTGGGAGAGTCAGACACAGACTCAGTGCTGGCCAATCAAAGCACAATGTTCTCTATTCCTAGCTTTAGGGATTCATTCTAAGATGAACTGCTGGCCTGAGCAGGACCCATCAGTCTTCCCTCCGACTTTAGTCAGAAGTGTCAGAAAGAGTTCTGTCCTCTCCCAAGACCCCTGGTTCTGAAGATCACAGAGTGTAAAGCTGCCATTCTGCCCACTATGTAGAGAGAGCTTGCTTGACAATGAAGCCTGCACTGAGAAAAGCAAAGCTGAGACATGGAGAGACGGACACGGGTGGTCTGGTTGGGGCAACTTGTTCTTGCCAGCCTTGCCACAAGTTCTTAAAATTTCATACATGAGCCAACTTAGTCCCTTTTTCTTTTCTTAAGTGAGTTTTGATTGGCTTTCAGTCACTTGCAACAGAAAAAGCTTTGATTAATGCAGGGCTCAAGATAGAAAAAAAAAAAAAAGTTAATCAAAGAGCAAATCAAACCAGGTCATCCAACTCCATAAAACGTGTCCTTTTTACTCCAAACCACCATCTTTGTATTTTTAACAGCAAGTTGGGATTAAAATATTTACAACACAGAGTGCTCCTGATTTTTCATTTCCCTAAAATGAAATTTTGAATGAGCATGCTGAACACTTCAGAACTCAAAGAAATACAGACAGAAGAATAGTAGTTTAAAATGACAAAAGCTAATAGCACCTTAATTATAAAAGCATTATTGGATATTTTATAATAAAGCACATTTAATAAGACAGAATTAATGAGAATGTGTAATTGTTCAAAACTCAGGCAAGAACAAGGAACTCTTTAGCTATTGCAAAGGAGAAGGAGCAAGAATAGGAAAGGAAACTATGAATTCCTTCTACTCTCGAGGGTGATTTCCCATCCCAGCTTTCTGCTTCCACTGCAGACCTCACTGTCTATCACTAGTGGAGAGTGAATGGGAATTTATGTCTATCATAAAATGCTGTCCAATAGGTAGTTTTATAAGATTTATATACATACATTAAGTCACTCTGTCCTTTGCCATGTACCTCCAATAAACCTTGTGGTTCTCCCTCATCATTTCACACCAAATGAAAAGTGGTAATATTACCAGATTTGCAGTTAATTATCATGAAATATGACTCTTAATGATTTAACATCTTTGTTAAGAAGCCATGGTAACATGGAGCACGATGCTGGAAAACATCATTACAGCTATCATTTATCCATGACATTTACATTTTGTTCACGGTCCAAAAAAAAAGGTAATTGACAAAGGACATCTATACAATATTTATTGAGAAAATATCTTGCTCTCTTGATGCCAGTTAGTTTAGCTTATTGAAGTTTTTTTTTAATAGGATCTAACTTTCATATCCTTTTTAATGACCTTGAAAGTGAGTTACATTTCCTTCCCTTTAAATCGAATTTATGGGAAAATAATCCTCCCTTGACAAAGGAGCTCTAAATTGATAAAAGAGAGTTGCTTCGTATTCTGTTTCCCTGATGAGCCTCTATGTTCTATGAGAATTCCACGGAACTGTTACAAACCTTGACTAGAGAAATGTCATATAACTTCTCTTTTTCTAAACAGAAAATGATTTTAGGGAGGGCTCACTGAACTTCTCTCTTCTCTAATGTATATTTCCCAGCTATATTCACCCTCAAAAATATTTCTGGATTCTATAATTTCATTTTTTAAAAATTTAATATCAGCTAGCTTCTGAAGGATACAAAGTACTATAGATTCACACCGCCATCAGGGTTCAGGTCTAAGAAATTGTTACTCAAGAGTCTGTCTACTTAGACTGGTCTACTTAATATGATGAGTTTTTTCTACCTGGCTAGAATGGAATGGGCTATTTCCTAAGTGTCAGCCTTACTTCATCCTCATATGTAAAATAACATTCTTTTCTCTCTCTAGCCTACTCAGCCTGTTTTATATCCTCATGGCCTCCATCTCCTCCTCATGTATAAAACATATTCTATCATTATTCCTTTGTTTATTTTTGGCACTCTTACTAGCCCCCAATAAAAATATAAGTTCCCTGAGGACAGACTACTTATCTCGCACATAAAACCCAGCACATAATTAGTACTCAATAAATATTGGCAGAATAAAAATATAAATTTATAAACTTGGAGAATCACATTAGATTCCAAATTCTTCTTCATTCAAAAAAAAAACATGATTCAGGGGTCAAACCGTATTTATCAAGTAATTTCACAGTAATTTCATTGTATACCCAAGTATCTCAAAGTATAGTAAAAGAGATCCAACATATTGCTCACAAATTTTAATTAAATTTCCTTTCTCTTTTCAATCCACAGCCCTCATAAACTCTTTTCTCAACAACCTTTGGAAAACTACCCCCCTTCCTCAACTTTGATGAATTCCTTGCCTCCATTCATTTTCCCATACACTTCTCTCTCAGCATTAAAAAATGTAGTTGAATTTAATCTTTTTTCCAAGCAAGAAAGACTCCTTCCTTTATATGCATGTAAAATCGGTAGAGATGGGCAGTAAATGTGCTGGAGATTACAGCATAGTCTTTGAAGAATTCAGAAAAGAGGAATTTATGAATACTTTATTATTAAAAACTTAGAATTATCATAAACATATAAATATCCCCCCCCAAACAGAAACTTACATCTTCAATCACTTTAAAAATAAAAAGACAAAGAGATCTAACTCTCATAGAAGGAAAATCTTTGTCTTCCGAAACGGAACTTATTGACAAATGCAGAAAATCTTAATGCATGACCTACATCAAAATACAGTAAAACAGTGATACTACCCTACAGATTATTTGATGTAGATGGGATGTTTAGTTCTTTGGCTAAATATCTAAAACCAATATAGATTCCAGGTGGTCATGTGTCAATGAGGTGAGATGTATATACTCTTCAACAAATTCTACAGAAATGTCATTGGTGTATTTAAAATCTGTAATTAATATCGAACCAGTGAACAAAATGCACCACTGAGGCTAGAAGCATAGAACTGAGGCATAATTTTCAAAAAGCCAAACACATTGCTCTCATACAAATATATAGTGAGCACATGTCAACGATTTTCTTTTTCATTAATGAGGGAAACAGCATAATGGTAAAACTGGTTCAGGAAGAATTTGAGAGACTGAGTGTCCGTTGTCACTGACTGAAAGAATTGTGAAGTTAGATTGCTAGTACAGATATAAAACTGCCTATTGCTCTAATAATTAAACACTAACCTTTTGGATTATCTTTTCTACTAGATAAATTTCACTTTCATTTCTATTTGACAAGAATCACCTGTATCATTCTCAACTTTCTACAAGCCAGTATTTATCTTTAGAAAGATGTAAAATATCCAAACAAAAGGAAAACTATAAGGTATATACCACAGAGAAAGAAAGATTCTTGGGTGGATCTGTTATATAATACTGTAATATGACATTGAGAGAATATAGAATTTAGGAATTAGGAGATTTACAAACCAGGGATATTGTTTTCTTAACATTAGTAATAAAAATAAAAGAAATGGACTAACCTGCTGATTAGATAAATGTTCTACCACTCACCCACATACACAGGAAAATCTATACTATCAGCAAATCAATCTTAAAATAAGACAAATCACACTGCATTATTATTTATTGTCAAAATAAATCACAATTTTAGGGGGCTTCCAGGTAGCTCAGTGGGTTAAGCATCTGCCTTTAGCTCAGGTCAAGATCTCAGGGTCTTGGGATCAAGCCTTGCCATGGACTCCCTGTTCAGCAGCGAGTCTTCCTATCCCTCTCACTCTGCCCACACCACCCACCTCTGCATGCATGCTCTCTGTCTCTCAAATAAATTGAATAAAATATTTTTAAAAATCAATTTTAAACATAAACATAATAGCTCTCATTTATTGAGTGTACACACACACACACACACACATTACACCTTCATAGGAAACATAGGTATAGCTATGCCCATTTTTCAAATGATAAAAATGGCAGTCATGGAATTAACCTGCCCAAGGTCACGCAGTGAGTGGTGAAGTTATTAACCTACTTTCCAGCCCTTGCCTACAAATTGATACATACAACTCTGTATTGGCATTTCAATACTCTAAAGCACTAAAACAACTTATCTCCTTCTCTCCTTCATTCAGAAAAACTAATAGGCTCACTACACAAAATTTTATAGGCAATTCAGCAAGGTTTTCTCAGCACAACACAGTGGCCAAAACTGATGATTCCTAATCAGATAATGTAGCCAGGGACAAAATTCCACTCCAGATCTCAAAAGACAGAAGAAAGAAGATAACATCATCAAAGACTGCAAATATCTTAACAAGTGAGAAAAATGGACTTCATATATTCTCCTTACAGAATAATACACCTTTGCCTATGAAGTTACCACCAAGAAAAAAAAAAAAATCTCGCCAGAATCTGATCCATCTTTTAGCTATAAAACTACAAATTTAAGAAAAATACAACAGACAGGGAAACATGAAATAGCAACTACATCAAGATAGAAGGGCTAGACATGCAATCTCTAAATCTAGATCAAGGGAAATCTGCAGGACAAACAACACAGCTTGTGCAATAAATAAATGGCAATGAGAAGAGAGGGAGAGAGCGAGGGAGACAGAGAGAGAGAGAGTCTTTTTCTTTTTTTTTAGAAAAAAACGAATAATGACTATTTGATATCAAGGAAAATTAAGTTAACTTTTTTTTTGAAGTGTAATAAAAGTATTAAGCTCATGTTTTTCATGAGCTTTTCTGTTAGAAATACAAAATGAAATATTTACTGACCCCATGATATACTGAGAATTACTTCAAAATAATACAGGGGTTGGGAAAACATGGGAGGGGTATAGATAAAATGATTTAGACCATGAGATGATAATTGTTAAAGCTATGATGGGCAAATGGATGTAGTTATCCTATTATTTCTCCTTTTTTTTTTGTACAGTTGGAATTTTCTATGATAAAATGTTAGAAAAAAATTCACTAAATTTTATACAGATAAATTAAATAAATAAAGCAATAAAGTATTTTTCTCAGCTGTATGGAGAGATAATTGACATATAACATTATATAAGTTTAAGGTGTATAATGTAATGATTTGACAAATGTAGACATTGTAAAATGACTATCAAAAGAGGGCTAGTCTATCACCTTACGTACTTACATTGCATGTGTGTGTGTGTGTGTGTGTGTGTGTGTGTTAGCAAGACCTTTAAAAATAGTTGACGAAGTGGGTAGGAGAAAAATAAATAAAAAAAGATGGGATTGGGAGGGAGACAAACCATAAGTGACTCTTAATCTCACAAAACAAACTGAGGGTTGCTGGGGGGAGGGGGTTTGGGAGAAGGGGGTGGGATTATAGACATTGGGGAGGGTATGTGCTATGGTGAGTGCTGTGAAGTGTGTAAACGTGGTGATTCACAGACCTGTACCCCTGGGGATAAAAATATATGTTTATAAAAAATAAAAAATTATTTTAAAAAAATAACCATCCCAGGTTAAAAAAAAAAAAATAGTTGACGATGTACCACAAATCCCATAAAGCAGACTTTCTTCACCCCACCCTTTTTTTTTTTCCTTCTCTGATTGAATAATTTCAAATGATCTATCTTTTAGTTGACTGACTTTCTTTTGCTTGCTTCATGAAGTCTGATGTTGAATCTCTCTACTGGATTCTCCAGTTTTATTTTTCATATCTAGGATTTTTGTTGCTGTTATTTTGATGGCTTTTATTTGTGTGCTGAATTTCTCAACTTTGTTCATGCACTATTTAACTAATTTCATTTAGTTTTCTATGTATTCTCGTAGCTTACTAAACCATAAGAGGACTATTCTGAATTTTATGTCTGACAGTTCACAGATCTCCATTTATTTAGGGTCAGTTACTGGAATTTTATTAATTTCTTTTATTCCTGTCATATTTGCCTGATTCTTTGATCCTTGGTTCTTTGCATTGACATCTATATGCATTTGAGTTAGATGTGTCCTCTTCTGAACTTTACAGGTTTGCTCTGGCCTAGAAAGATCTTCACTAGTCCCTCAGTTTGAGGTACTGACCTTTTAGCTGGTAGCATCTATGGCCAGGCAGGGCTTGCTACTGGAGTCTCTAGTTGGGCAAGGCCACTCCCTGTGCTTTGAGGTAAAGGGATGGCTGTGCTGTGTGATGGGCCTGTTTGATGGGCATGTTCAAACAGGACTACTGGGTGGCCTCCCTGATTGGGCAAGGCTGCTTGTTGTGCTCTGCAGTCAGGTGGGGCCACCAATGGAGCTCCACAATCATCTGTGTTTGGGTGATATTGCAGGCTGTGTTCCTGACCAAGGTGATGCCACTATACTCTGTGACTGGGCAGGGCAACAGGCTGGGCTCCCAGTTGCTCCTGCTCTGGTGTGGTCTCAGTCTATGCCCCCTAAGTATTGTCACTGACTAGACTCCATGTTTAAGTGACATGCAGTTTCTCTCTGGTGGCTTCACCATTATACAGGGTGAAGCTACAGGCTGGCTTCATGACAAGATTGGCTGCTGGCTGGGCTCTTTGGTTGAGAATGGCATCCAACTATATTTCATAGTCAGGTGGACTAGAGACCATGCTCTGTGGTTAGGCAGGGTCTCTATCCAGGCTCCCCATCAATTGGGACTACAAACTATGCTCCATGGTTGGGTAGGGTCAGTGGCTGGGTTTCCTGCCTGGGGTTGGCTACAGGCTGTGTTCAGGACCTAGGCAGGGCATTAGGGTGGGCTCTGCTTTAGGGCAGTGCTGTAAACTAGACTTTATACTTGGTGGCACTGTAGACTGTGCTCTGAGTCTGTCCAGAGCCACTGTTCAGGCTCCCTGGTTTTGTGAGGCCAGAGGTTATGCTCAGCAGTTGGCAGGGCTGATGGCTTGGCTCCTTGCACAAATAAAGAGTATAGGATGTGCTCCATAGCTGCCCAGGTTTTCTGGCCAGGCTTCCTCATCCAGCAGGACTACAGGCTATACACAGTAATTGAACAGCACTCTACATTTGCTTCTCTGGCCAGGGCTGTAGAACAAGCTCCAGATTAGTATAGTTTGTTGGCTGGGCACCAAAATCAGGCAGAACTGCCAAATGACCACCTTGGCCAGATGGGGCTACCAGCTTGGTTCTGTGGATGGCCAGGCCCACTGGCTAGGATCTCTGCTTGAACATCACCACATGAAGAAATTCAATCCACCCAAATCTGAGCACTGGTTGCTGTAAATCCCTTCCCTCTTCTCCATCTCTATGCAATCTCCACTTGTTTATCCATGCAGATTCCCCCATTTATTCCCTTTAGGTGAAACCTGAATGGGCTTTGTGGGACGTGTCCTGCAATGCTGGGGGAGCTGGATATCCACCTGGGGCTCTCTTCCTACCAGTGGAACCATAGGCACAGTACATCACTGTACTGGCCTGGAAGAGGAGCAATGCAAGCAGAGTGTAGCTGTTTCTCCTACCCTTCTAATGCAGTCCTTCTAAGTCTCTGTGGTCCTGGGAATACTTACCTCACCTCTGGTTCTGGGTTTATCACAGTGGTGTCTTATCTATGGATAGTTGCTAATTGGCCTTTTGTAAAGGGGATTGAAGTTGGGAAGGAGCCATGTTGCCATATTGATAATGTCCTTGTCCTAAAGCCATCTTTATATATATATATATATATATATATATATATATATATATATTAGGCATCACTGATCTATAAAGAGATTCTTTTAACTTACTGAACTCATTCTTTGTTTTTCTCAGGTGGCTGAAAAAAATCTCATCCTTGCCAATTCTTATTATGGCTAGAGAAGAAGCTTTAAAGTTATCCCAAATTCAAGATTAGGTTATTAATCAACACAGAATCAGAAATTGGTTGGGGGTAGAGGGTTATAAATCTTCCCAGAAATCATACATCAGCTTTTGTTAACAGAACTTTGCTTAAGTAATATAAAAAAGTCAATTAAAAATCACATTGGCCACTTCTGCTTTGTAAGAAATAATTTTACTAGTTATTTGAAAATTTATACTAAGCATTATGTCTTCAAATGACCAATATTGAAAGACAAGGAAGATGAGTGTCATCTTAAAATGACCAGGAGCTAAATGAAAACTAAGAAGGAACTGAACACCAAATCCTTTGTGTTCTCTACTCCTGAATTATCTTCTGAATGTCACTCTCCTTTTCTCTCATCTACTCTCTATGGTAGATTTTCAGTAGAAATCAAAGATAAATTTCTAACAATATTAAAGCATGTGCGTATTTCAAGATCCTACATAAAAGAAAATATAGCAGATGAGAATAGGAGAGAAAGGTGTGCGAGGGTAAAAGTGAAGGAAGACAGAAATTTGTTTAAAGAGATAAAGAACTCATAATTTATAAATTAATTATCTGATCAAACTAATAGTTTTTCAGTGGAGTAATTGGTGTTATTGATCTTGCTTTTAACAAACAGCTGATGCTGTTTCTGGCAACACATTTATCACCAAAGAAGAACATAATTGGTATCAGTGGGAATGCTTTTGGCTGCAAGTAACATCCCAAGTCCGCTTACTCAACAATTGAGCAAATAAACAAACAAACCCAACAAGAAGGAATCCTGAAATGAGGTGGCTTTGACATTCTGTATTTCCTCTCTGCCAGCTTTACCAGTTAGGTTTGTCCTTGGCACCCATCCCATCTTGGCTGTAAGTCGGCTACCGGAGTTTCTGGCATCTTAAAATGATACCATAATACCTAGTAGCAAAAGAAAAAAGTGTTCCTTCCCATGTGGTTAATTATAAAGAGAAAGAAATCCTTTCCCTGAGTTTCTGAGCCCACATCTTGAACGTTCACTGGGAAGAACTGGATCCAAAACCCACCCTCCAATCCATTCGCTAGCAAAATAAATCAGATCTCCCTGCCAGGAGTCTGACTAATGACCTTGAGTGATGTGGAGGACAGGTGAGCAGAATTCTGCTAGACAAGAAGAAAAGTTGACTAATCTGTTAGATAGGTTCCTGTAATCTGGATTAGTGTTTATCAAACTTTGATTTTAGAAGCGCTTGTAGTCCTGTAAAAGTGCAGCTTTTAACTCAGAAGTTCTAAACTGGAGCCTGAGATTCTGCATTAGTAACAATCCTATTGGTCATTCTAACGCTGCGGGTTCATACATTACACTGTACGTAGAGGATCTAGAGTCTAGAGAACTAGATGAAAAGGTATGTTTAGTATGGGAGACTAAACTGGGATAGAATTTCTAGCTGTGTGATCGTGGGTATATTAAATTCTCTAAGCCTCTGGCAAAGGAAAAGAGGGAGCGAAGGGGAGAAGGAGGAAGGAAGGAAGGAGGAAGAGGATCTGATAATGGGAAACTTTGAAGAGATGGGATTTTTACTCGCTTTTCTAATTTGTCAAGGTCACTCTATAGTGACAAATGAGAGAACTGGGCAGAAATAAACAGGATAGTGTTTAATAAGTACACTTGGGAAGAAAAAAGAAATAAACTGTACCAATAAAAGCCTGGGAATGGTGACAAATGTATATGTATGACAGAATAAAAGGCCTCCGGGTCCCAGTGATAGCAAGCTATATTGAAATATTGCAGTGATGTTATAGTTATAAAACTTACCCTGCCTTTGGGATGCCTAACAATGCATATATTATGTTCTGGGCTGCAGAGTTTTGAAGGATAAAGATTTCAGCCCTTGCGTTATACCCAGAAGGGAACGGTAGCAGACTTAGGGACCAATCATGAGGAAAGAGTGAAGGAGCAGTAATCCTCATTCTGAGAAGACCTAATTAGTTGCACCTAATCCAACTTCAGAGCAGGATTATGTCCTTACTTGGGGGGAGGACGACTGACTGTTTCCCATGTTGGCATGCCAGATAGAGAAAGTGAACAGGATTTCAACAGCAGAATGAGAGTAGAAAAAAAAACAAAAAACAAAAAACCCTGGTGGAGTGCTAGGTGTAGACTCCTTTCAGCTTTGCTTCTTAGTAGCCCTGTGTCTTTGGGTGTTTTCTTAACTTCTCCTCCAAGTCTCAAGTTCCTTCATTCCAGAGCTTAGTAAATCTTAGAGACAAATAGGAAATGTGTCTGGTCAGAACAGGTGCTTAATAAATGGGAAGAGATATTAGTATAATAATTCATGATAAAAGGGTTTAAATTAGAAAGAGGTTCCCATGCTACAAACCATAGGTGTCCTTCAAAAACGATTGGACAAATAGTTTCGTGGTCAACATACATGTGACACACAGGCGTCACATAGCGCTCCATTACCTCACCCACCCTCCCCACAACAACCCCAAATTATGAGTGACATAAAAACGTGTTATTAACTCTCAAAGGAGGGGTGCTGTTCTAATACCCTGAGCATTTCCCTGATCCCTGACCCTCGAATCCAAGCAGCTCTTCTTTCTCCATCTTCCTCACAAAGAAATGAGAGTGGCTGACCTTCTTCCCCAACAGAACTGTAACATTTGGAACAAGTTATTTCATTGCCTTTATTAGGCATAAAATTCAGCCAAATTAAACAGCCATGATTATTCCATTTTACCGTAAGAGTGCTTATTGCACCTTGCTTTGCAGGTGTCCCAGAGTTTTGCAGATTTTTTCCAAATGCAAAATCGTTGCCCAATTATGTCCTGCTTTCTCCTTGAATTCTGGCTACATTTCTGTGAACTTGATGTCTGTTTTTTAAAAAGGCAATATTTGTGCTTAGATTGGGTCCTGTTTCCTTCAATAATCATAATGAAGAAAGTTTAAGGTTTTTTTTGTTTTTTCGGTTTTTTTGTTTGTTTGTTTTTCCTAAAACCTGCAATAAATAATTAGTAGGAGTTTCTTTCCTTAAAGGCAAGAGCTGAGGGAGACTTTAAAATACATTTTCTTTTGTGTCATTCATGGCTTACATTTGGGCCTTCCTGCAGAACGTAGAAAACCTCTAAATATTCCTTAGAGATATACATGGGCGAAAGAGCATGGCATTTTGAGCCTTCTTGCTGCCTGCTTTACAGTCACCCATATGACCTTTGGAGAGACATCTTGGAGAAACACCTGGGATTCACAGGAAAACCAGGCTATTGAGCCTGGCAATCCCCTGCAGACAACCATGACTGTTAAAATGGACTTTCAGCTATCCCTAGGCTGAGAAATAGAGCTTTAGTCTGATTTCTAAGAATAGAAATTTCAGAGCCAAAGGGCAAATCATTGTCCAATTATTACACATTCATTAATAATGCAAACCAAACTAGAAGAATAAAACATACAGGAATTTTCAAATTTAGTAACTTGAAGAAGCCAGTGAGAGGTTAACGAGAAAAGATTAAAAGACAAGTTCACAAAGCACTTCACAAACACAATAACGCTCCTCTTTGAATTCCCTGAGAACATTCCTACATAGAGGTGGTTTAGGAATACTGCAAGCAATAATTCAAAATGATGATAGTATTAATGATGATAATGATAAGCACAATGACATCTTTGAAGCACCTATTACTACTATGTGTGAAACCCTGTGCTAAGAGCTTTACAGGTTTTTATCTCATTTAATCTGGAGCAAAAATTCTCACAAATTCTAGGCAAAGGGTCAATATTGGGATAATCAAATTTTCTTGATACATAAATCTAGGACACCTGCCTAAAGGGCAAGGATTTTCATTTCAGATCTTTGATGCCACCACACAGGGCTTGGCCCAGAAGAGACTCCGCAGCATTTGGCAGGATTTCAAAGTTCAGAAATCTGAGTTCTTTCTGTGAAACGAACACAGTGTGATCAATTCTTTCACTGTTACTACATCATTAAAAACGATTACTACTTTATTTCTAAATTATTTATAAGGAATATTTTGCTTTCTACAATCCAAAAGTAATAAAAGCTTATCCCCCCAAACAATGCTGTCTTACAGAAATAATGGCCCAGATGCATAAAGATGATTGGGTGGGAATATTCATTGCAGCCCTGCTTGGGAAAACAAACATAAAATGGAGCCATTTAAATGTGTGTCTAGAGAAGAGAAAAAGAAACAAAGCTGGAACTTTTATTTCTTACATTATATAATTAAAAAATTAAGTGTTGAGGTAAAGGATAGTCAACAAATACCATATAGTCATTCTGTGGACACCTAAATTGACTTGGGATCATGGGTAACTTTTCTTTCTTTTCTTTTTTTTTTTTTTTCCTTTTTCTATATATTTCAAATAACAAGTCTTTCAGTAAAAATAATAGTCATGAGGTACCTCATGTCAGTTAAGCATCTAACTCCTGTTTTTGGCTCCAGTCACGATCTGGGGGTCATGAGACAGAGCCCCGTGTCAGGCTCCACAGTTTGCTTGAGATTCTCTCTCTCCCTCTCCATCTCTCCCTGCTCCCACTTGTGTGCTTTCTCTCTCTCTCTCTCTCTCTCAAATAAATAAATAAATCTTTAAAAAAAACAATAATAGTCCTATTTTTGTCACAGAGTCCAGGGAATCAGAGTTGCCTGAGCACAATGCGGATTGGTGTGTCTTCCTAGGAAGGGATTTCAGACAGCTGTGTTTGCCAGCTGGACTTCTTTCACAGTAGGAGAATTTAACAGTAGAACACTTAGCACAAGTTATGTCACTGGTTTTCATTAGTCGTAAAAATTCAACCAAGTAAAAATAATAATGCTACTTCAAAACACTTTTACTGGAGGAGCCCTTACCCTGAACTTTATTTTTGCATCTGTCTCAGTGTTTTGTGAATATTTCTAAATGTAAATGGTTGTCCAGGATACTCTGCTTTCTCCTTGCATTCTAGCTAGAGTAAGTTTTGTGTACTTGAAATGCACTTATGAAAAGGCAGTATCTTTGCTGAAATTAGGTATATTTCCTTCAGTGATGATGAAAGCAGTTTAAGTTGTTTCCATATTCCCCACTGGATATTTGGAACCACTCATGGACTGCTGGGAGTTCAGGGACCTTCACTGCTAGAGACAGGCCTGATCCTGCAGGTCAAACACAAGTCACCTCTGTCTAGGTATAGCTTTGTGCCCTAAATGTCACTTCTCCCTTTTGGGACTCTATCTGTATGGACTCAGAGCAGATGAAGGACTTTTTCAAAGCACCTTGGAAGCTTGTGCTTGCATTCTGCCTAGAATTTACAGCCCTGCATGGAAGGATCAGCTTATTCATTTGTTTCCCTTAACAAAGGACCATTTACCACCACCAAGCTACCTGTATTTTTACCAAGAGACTTCATATTCAGTAAATCTGATGTCTACTGTATGTTGAATCTACCACTTTTGAGGACCCTCCGTACAGTTTTCCACAGTGGCTGCAACATTCCCACCAGCAATGCACAAAGGTTCCCTTTTCTCCACATCCTTGATAACAGTTGTTATTTGTTTGTTTTTATGATAGCCATTCTAACAGGTGTGAGGTGATACTTCATGGTGGTCTTGATTTGCATTTTTCTTATGATTAGTGATGTTTAGTACCTTCTCATGTACCTGTTAGTCATCTATAGATCTTCTTTGGAAAAATGTCTACTTAGCTCCTCCACCTAGTTTTAATTGAATTCTTTTTGTTTTTACCTATTGGGTTTTGTAAGTTCTTTACACATTTTGGATATCAACCCCTTCTTAAATATATGATTTGCAAATATTTTCTCCCACTTAGTAGGTTGGCTTTTAGTTTTGTTGATGGTTTCCCTTGCTGCACAGAAGCTTTCTACTTTGATGTAGTCCCAAAAGCTTTTTGCTTTTGTTGCCTTTGCTTTTGCTATCAAACCAATATTTTTGTCTCTGGAGTAGAGACAAGGAGAAAAACCGAAATCACTTTAGCAGAAGAATGAGGTCTGACATATCCCAAGACTGAGGGTATGGATCTGTACATGTGAAGGAAACATAGCCACATTACAACTGGACATTGAACTACTGGAGTCTAATTGTAATAGGTTCAAAACAGAGCCTCAGTCATGCCAGACTCCTTCACCATAAAAAAGGAAACTGTTGTGGTTTTTTTTTGTTCGTTTGTTTCTTTCTTTTGTTGTTGTTTGCTTTTTTGACCCTGGGCTCTCAACCTACTATAAATAGATCCTGATGGCTGTATTCCAGTCTTACTGTTTCCAGACAAAGATATAGTAGCAACTCTTTCTTACTTCCCGGGGTCCACTTTAGTTCCTCAGATGATAAACACCTTTCCTCATGTCTCTTTATTCTTAGGAGTCATGAGGCAAATTTGTTTTATTAAGTCTTTAGAACTGTCTTAGCTCAATTCACCCTTAATAGAAGGGTAAAGACCATCCAGTCATTGTTATAATAGTTACTGTTTATTTAGTGCTTATGTGCAAACCAACCACTGTGATAAGTGCCTGGCATACATTATCTTCAATCCTTACAACTTTCCCAGGTTGATATTAGTATTCCCACTTCAAGATAAAGAAACCAAAGCCCAGAGTAATTACATAAATTGTCCACTATTGTAGCTGTTACAACAATGGGAAAGACAGAATTGGAACATATTTTTTGTTGGAGGACTCTAGGATCTGAAATCTCCCACCATTCACTAGACACTATGTTCCTATAAATACAGTACCCAATTGTCCAAGCCAGCAATTATATCCTGATACTCTAAGTTGCAGAGGAGAAATCAATCACCTAGCTACCCATGCTGCCTCTTTCATCTCTAGGTCTTCAGGAGAAATTGCCTTTTCCTCACCCAGAGATCTTTCATGCCTACTCAGCACTTTTCATACAAAGCCAAAATCTCACCTTCTTTGATGGCTTTCATTTTTGCAGTTCATGGTATAGAATGTGTCTGCTGGGGTAAGGAAGTTTAATTTTTAGAATCTCAGGAAGTAGTAGATTTCTTTTAACATATTTCAAGGTCAAGGAAGCAGCACAGACAAGAGTAAAAACTTCCCAATAGGAGCACCATGACAAGTCCAGGCTAACCAGGAGTAGGGATAACTAGAGTCAGAAGGGAGGGGCATTGGATGGGAAGATTGGCAACTGCAACATTATTCAATATAAGTGTACTTTATTTGGAAGTAAATTGTATAGATTATTTTACTCCTCAAATTGGAAAAGATAATTGCACTATTGTCTGGAAATGATCAATTTCTCTTCTTTAACTTGCAGACTGCATTCAGAGATTGTTTGTTCATTCCATGCCTCTGGGACCATGAGTTCCCACCATTCACAAAATAAATGTAAACAACATGTATGTGCAGTGCTGAAGGAAAACAAAAGAGCAGCCTCTTAAAAGTGATCTTGCCATCAGATGTATTTTTGCTTATTCATTTTTATTTATTTATTTTTATTTTTTATAAACATGTATTTTTTGTTTTTGCTTATTCTAAATGCTTCACAAATTGATTATTAACAATAGCAAAAAAAAAAAAAAACCCACGTCCTGAGAAATAGTTTACTTATAATTGATTATGACAGAGGAGCAGTGACCCTATAAATTAAAATAATTTTCCCTATGCATCTTTTTTGAATGGTTTCCAATGAAATAGCCTTTTACCAAATACAATTCCAACTACAGTTTGACTAGATAGTTCCAATATTCTGTTTGATACACACCAGAAGGTGAGAGAGGAGAACTTTGGGAAACTATCCAATCTTTTTGTGAAAAAAATCTTTTAATGAATACAAAGAATTGTGAAATATTAACACAACAGGACAGCTTTAAAGCCTCAAAATAGAAGTTTATTTTGAACACAGTTTTATATAGCCATAGTCAATTTTTAAATTTCCTTTTTTTAGCACATAATTGTTTTTCTAATTAACTAATTAGACACTTTAGCAGGCTTAAAAACTACACAGGTTAACTACATAACTGTTTAATGGTTACTGTTACTGAAAAAAAAAATGGTGTTAATAAGGGTTGAGTTCTTCAAACATGTTTTTCATTTTTCCCTTTTCATTTTTTCCTAAGAATATAATTCTGCTTTAGGCAGTGTTTCATTATAAATGTTAAGGGTGGGTGGAGTGGGAACAGATCCCAAGTTGCTACTTGGAAATCTAGAATTTCATAGATGGCAGTGTAGTATTTCCATATAATTGTATCTCAGTTAATAAGAACCTGTTTACTAACTGTGGTAGACCATCTGATGTCTTGGAGACACAGGCAGGTTTGTCCTGGAACTATTTCTGGATGGGCTCACCCATGCTGGACTATTACTGGTCTTGGGGAAGGGAGGCCAGCCTGGCTACATCATAGATGAAAAAAGGAAGGTTAAGGCAGGAAGATCATCTTGCTCAACAGAGACTTAGGGTTCACCTACCTTTCATATTCATTCATTCATTCATTCATTCATCAGAGTAATGTATTAAGCCATAATACATGCCAGAAAAAGTTAGGCATTATAGGGGCCTGCCTTTCAGAAATTGAGCAATCTAGTATAGTAGGCAGAGAAACGAGCAGCGATTTTTAATATCCTGTGATATATACTCTTCCAGATTTGAGCACAGAACTCTGGGGTGGGGGTGGGGTACTGGCTGTGGGGAAATGACTTCCCATGAAGCATGAGGAGGGCTTCTGAGAAGAGGTGACCTCTGCACCACAGTGACCAAGAGTTAGCCAAGTAGAGATGGGAAGAGGGGAGAGGGTTAAAGGACAGTTCTGCAGATAAAGTTATGAGATACTGAAGGATAGCTTTCCACTGAGGCTCTTGCCTGGCCTTGTCCCCACAGCTGTTCCTACCTTCCTACTACCTCACATGTGAATGTAGCCCCTAGCTGTTTCTCTCTACCTCTCCTGATAAAATCGAAATTGCTCAGACAATGGCTGCTAAGCCCCAAGAACAATTCCTCCCTCTTCCTGCTAAGCATTTAATCCTCTTTCCCCACTTAGAACCTTTGTCCAACTTCTCAAGCCCAGGTATTCTAGAATTAAATAGAAGCTCATGCTAATGGTGCTTTGCTTGATTCCCCCTACCCTACCCCCTCCCTGAACCTTGGCCCCTACACATATAGAACAAAACAGAGGCAGAAGCAGGGATTCCATTTGGGTAACTGCAAGAAGTTGTGTGGCTGAGTCAAAAACTGGGAGGTGAGGGCAAGAGTGGTGGGATTTGGGTCTTTGAGGTAACCAAGAGACAGATGGTGGGACCTGAAAGCCAACTTTAGGATTTGGTACTTTGTACTGAGGCCATGGATCCATTAAAGAGATCCATTCAGGATCCAGTGAAACAAAAAGCAAGTGACATGACATTGAGACACGGAATATGTATTGAGACACGGTATCTTGCCATTGTCTTTCACCATGTGTTTGGTGAGGATTCTACTGGGGACACTGACCAAGGCCTGACTGCAGCTAGTTAATGGGAGTCCCATCCTCTCTTACTGTATAAAGGAGACAGAAGCCCTTAGAATCATCAGCATAGTGCATAGCACGTGATCAGTGCTTGGTAAACATCCATTGCCTTGAACTGAAATATTTTAGAAGCTACTAAGAGCTCAGGTTTATCGAAGTGAAGGGCAGTATGAGAATATACTATCCTCAAAACCTAAAGAGAACCTGTATTCTTTTCACATCCTTCTGGCATGACTAAAAAAAAAAAAAAAAATTACAACAGAAGCAAAAGTTTTCAAATGAACATTTAATGTGTTTCTATACTTTGCAATCCCAGTTTATGGATTTTTTTTTTTAAGTTTATTAAGAGATGCTTAAAAAAAAATACGCCCGTTTTTCAATTGTGCCACCATCTGGGCAAACAATGTAAATATTTACAAGCAAAATCTTTGGGTAAAGATTGATGTTCTGCAGTATGTTGAAACCTGATAGTATTGCCTTTCAGAATTGCCCCTGGTTCCCTCTATTGTGCTCCTTTACAAAGCCTTTGAACCAGCATGTAACACACTCCGGGAACATTAGCAGATGCTAAAATATTTTATTAGCTGATTTATAAAGCTATTGAGGGCCATTCTTTGAAAAATGGGGAGAGAATCCAGACACAACAGAAGTTAGAAAAATCAGAAATCAACCTTTGGAACAATGGTAGCAAGTAACTTTTTTTTATTTTGCTAACATACCAATGTAATTCAAAACAGACCGATGTCTGTGTGAATGCTTATAGCTGCTGCTTCTTCTTCATAATTTTTTTTTTCCCCAGTTAGAGAAGGTTTAGAAAAAGTGCTGAAATGGAAAGGAAAAGGAAAAGGAAAGGGAAAGACGTTACAAAATTTCCTCATCTGAAGGCCGGAAGTGTAGCCATCCTTTCAGATAATGCACATTCTTTCTCTGGGTCTCATTTTGAGATACAAATAGTCTGGGGAAAGTAAATGGAAGTAAGTCACTTCCAATTTCTTGTGAATGTGCTTCTAACGTGTCATCTTTAGAACAGGCAGACTAAAGCCTAAGGAAGATATTGAGTCTTGGAAAAGGCTGGAGAGCTTGTAGGGTGATCAGAAAGCCACGCTCAGGCTCTCTTCCTTGAAGTTCTGTGGCCAAGGAAGACTTATCAACTACACTACTAAAAGAACATCACAGTATGACTGTTAATTCATGTAATGATTTTCATCTACAATATACAAAGCATAACATGCATTAATAACTAGGATGAACCCAAACTACTGACCTTTTTGGAATCCTACCAGATCATGAATCATCAAATATCTGATTGAGAACAGTCCACTTTCTGGCTCTTCTTAAAATACCAAGTTTTATTTTGAATTTACTGTTCTTCAAAAAGCCACTTTCTATTAAAATTCACAAAGCAGAGAGGCATAATCAGAGAAAATAGGAAGACAGAAACATCTTGTCAACCAGACTGACCCAAACTTGATTTTGTTCTGCAAACGATTGACTTCAAGTTACCTTTTCTTTTTTTGGAAGCCAAATCAATTGCTTATAAGTTTCTGCCATTTAAAAAGTCATGACGGGCAGTTCCTGCTACTTGTTAATACTAAAGCAATTGTTGACAATTGTTCTGGATTTCAACGTCTAATTAAAGCTAAGTGTTTGGATTTGCATACAATAAACAATAGAAGTGACTTGCATCACCAGTCCCACAGGCATAATCAGCTTCACAATACAATATCATTAAAACTTGCATGCTAATTATAGCTAATTGTTCCATACAAATAAAAGCCATTTCATTCAGAAGATAGACTTTCTTCCAACAGCTTAAGTACTGTTGTTCATCTAAAAAGACCCAAGATGCTTAAGGCACCATAAAAGAAAAATAATTCAGGAAAGAGTTCTGTGGTTTGTCTCCTAAGTTACAAAAAATTAATTAATTAATTAATTAATTAATAAAATAAAATCAGTCTAGGATTATTACTGAAAGTATTCAGCTCCTTAGTCAGAGCAAGCCAATTAGACTTAATGCTTATTAATTTTACTTGTCGGCAGAATGTGAAGCTGCCCAATTAGAAATGAATAAAACAAGCATCCATCAGTTTTGGTTAAACAAATTTTATCAATAGCATTAAATCCCAAAGAGGCCCTTTAGAAATTTTTCCATAATTAATTCTGGAAGGACACATGAACAGTAAAATACCACATGTTTGATGTGGACACTAACCTGCCCTTCTCCAAAATTAGTGCTAAATACTATAAATCCAATGACTAACTATCCACAGTGAAATGAAAAAAAAAAAAAAAAGCTAAAATAGAAGTCATATATAAATGGATTACTAGAGCAGCACCTTGTTTATTTTGGATTTAGAGCTTTCCTGATTTGATTCTGTCTTACACTGAACCTGGAATTTTTTTTTTTTTTAAGCAGGTATCATCAGTAGGTATTATTAAAAAAAAACAAAACCTTTCTTACTGAAGTAAAGTTGACATAAAATTGTTAGATTAGTTTCAGGTGTATGACACAGTGGTTCAATAACTCTATGCACTATGCTATCCTCATCCCAAGGGTAGCTACTATCTTTACCATACAACACTATTACAATACCATTAACAATAGTCCCTGTACTGTACTTTTCATCCCTGTGACTTACTCATCCATAACTGGAAGACTATAGCTCCCACTCCCCTTCATCCATTTTTGCCCATTCTCTCTCAGCACTGCTCCCCTCCCTTTCCCCCACGCCCAACAGCAACTGCTAGTTTGTTCCTTATATTTATGGGTCTGTTTCTGCTTTTTAGTTTGTTCATTTGTTTACATGTTTTCAGATTTCACATAGAATTAAAATCATAGAAGAAGTAAAATGGTATCTGTCTTACTCTGTCTGGCTAATTTCATTTAGTGTAATACCCTCTAGGTCCATCCACATTGTCACAATCATGCAGTTCATACAGAAATGCCAAGGGGTTGTGGTGTAGTCATATTTTATCTACTCCTTGGAAATAATAATAAAAAGTTTGAATAACTCCACAAATTATGGTTTATTGTCCACTGGGAAAACTCAGCTAGTAAAGAGAGATTTTAAATTAATACATATTTATGGATGTGACTTGTTTCTTAAAAGGAAAATTAGTATCAAAGAGGAAAAATGAAGCTAAGTAAACACTGTACTTTTTAACAGTAAAAAGAGTCAAAAGGTATTTCAGGGGAGATTCCATTCCATTGTGCTACATTCTGTTCTATTCTGTTCCCTGCCTACAGCCTAAGAAACAAACAAACAAACATCAACAACAAACAAAACTAGATGCTGCTTCTTCAGATGCATCATGCTCAGCTAAAGATATAAATTGTGATATCTCCCAGATTTCATTCCATGTCTGGGGTAAGAGAAAAAAGGTATAGAAGAGAAAAAAAGAAAGAGAGGGAAAAGACCCATGGGGGAATGAAGGGGAACTTCAGATGTATGACTAATAATTAGAGGCTCTGCTCAGTTTTGGTGCCTGATTGGATCCCAATCCTCTCTGTCTTCCCAATCTTCTGCTTAACTGTCCTTAGCTTTTTCTTCCAAAATAGTTTCAGTGTTCTGACATCTGAACTCATGGCTTTAAAAACAATTAATTTATAACATCTTGCCAGCACACAGATGATTTGCTTTTCAGACTTTTTAAAAACCACCACCACAACAAACACAATCAAATATCAAGTAAGTATCTTGCATACATTGGTCCCTAGTCATAATAGTAATAGAAAACTGCTCCTGAAATGACATTTGGAAACCACCTATTTCACCTGTCCTTCTACTTATCACCATTCCTCCAGTCCCCATTAGACTTTGTCTCGCTGGAATTTTCTCTTAATTTATAGGAGCCTTACCTCAAACATCTTCTGTCCTTAACTTTCCTCCACATGGAATACCCCTATTCTTCCTTTCTCTTACATTTCATTGTTTTTGAATTTTTGTATTAATAAAATAAGATCCAAGACTTGAAAATAAAGCAAAAAATAGTGTAATGTCACGTGGGGGCAAAGGCCCCCCAAGAATTATCTAGAGGGAACACACTTCGTTCTACTGATTACTATTGATAAAAGAACCCAAATATGGTGAGGTTACCTGCTGTTTTGTAGATTTTTATTCAGGAGAGATAAAAAATAATATATACTCAGGAAAAATAATAATTTCAAAAGTTATGCTTTATTGCCTTTAGAAAATTTAACTAGTTTTATACCTAACTTAGGAATCTTACCTTAATATTCCTTTATTAAATTGCCTAAACATATCTAGCCCCTCAAATGCTTTCTGTATTGGTTCTATCATATTGCTATTTCTCTTAATGAGTTGAACAAAATCTTTGATATTTTTCTGTTTGTGCAAAAGCACAGTTTTAATGTTTTGAAAATTATACTTCAGCAGTAATCAAATTTTTTTATATACTTCTACTATTTATCATATTGTTTAATAACTGGTTTTACTTTTCAATCATACTGTGAATCTTTCAGAATCACAGACTTTTATTTCTACATCTACAGCACACAACATGGGTTCCTAGAACTTAATAGGTACTCAATAAATGCTGTTTATATGTTGCTGAACTTAATTTCATGATTCCACTCATAAATAAAAGGAGCAAAATAACTTACATTTGGTCCCAGAGACTTAATATTTAATATTTGTCTCTCCTTAGATTGGCATCCATGTCCCTAAATTTAAGGTTTTGTTTTAATTCATGCTACCTAATATGAAATGGAACCTAACCATGTGTGTGTGTGTGTGTGTGTGTGTATGAAAGAATCTACCTAAAAAAGAATCAGATGTGTAAGCTGGCTTTCTTTTTGTCACCTATATTTAATAAAAGGTGTATATATATATATACAAATATGTGTGTGTATTTATATATGTATATATATTCTATTATATATTTTATATGTTATATATTCTATTCTTGACTAGAATATTAACATATCCTTGTGAAGAATAGGAAAATTAGCTAAGAGAAAGGAAAGAGACCACAATGTCATCTACAGTATGGTTTCCACAAATTCTCCTTGCATAAAAACTGTTGATTTAACAATAAAATTTGAACTTGCTTCTTCACGTATAAAGCTAGTAAAGAACTTTTTTTCCTAAAAATTGACTTCTTTTCTGGGCCAAATGCCAACAAATTATAGTACTGAATATGTGACAAAAGAAAGAAAGAAAAACAGACATTGACAGCAGTAACCAAAAGAGGCTTCAAATGTTAAGGAATTTCTGTAATTTCAAAATAAATCCAAGTCTACAATATTCATGTCACCTCACTGAAAATTCCATGGTTAATAGGACTTCAAAAACCTTGTTTGATCAGTTTCTGTATCTTCTTACCAAACATAATTCTTAGAAAGGATTTCTGTTAGCCAGAATGTGTATTTTTTTATTTTAAAGATTTTATTTATTTATTTGACAGACAAAGATCACAAGTAGGCAGAGAGGCAGGCAGAGAGATAGGGGGAGGCAGGCTCCCTGCTGAGCAGAGAGCCTGATGCCGACCCAATCCCAGGATCTTGGGATCATGACCTGAGCCAAAGGCAGAGGCTTTACCCCACTGAGCCACCCAGGTGCCCCCAGAATACATATATTTTACTTTTTAGTTGGCCTAAATTACTATAAACTGCTTGAAGTTTTAAGTAATGAGTCAAATTCTTTTTTTCCCAATTTTCCTACACAATTAGAGCCTTTAATCTTTTTTATTATTTTCCAATCACTAGACTGCAGAGATAAAACAATATGCATTTTATTTTAGGTATTAATTACATCCTTTATAGTTGCTCAATAACTTTATTTTCCATGCATTCAATACCAAATCCTAATGTCTCAGACTACCTACTTCAATAATGTAGCTTAAGGACTCTGGAAGAACTTTTCAGAAAGTATGGATAAAATCCCCAGACATTCTAAATTTCATAGTTAAAAAAAAAAATCTGGCATCTGAACAACATCACTTTATAAATTTTCAAATACAAAAGAAAAGGACACTAAAAGCTGTGAAAAACTCAATATAAACAAATAAGACACTAGGAAAGGTGAAAATAATCAACAAGCACTATTTTGTAGAATTACTAATTCACTTTCTTCTAGAACTTACACAACTACCATTTCAGTATAGTAGACACCTAATGGATGCTCAGCTAGTCAACAATGTTGGTTATCTGACATTAGGAAACCCTCCAGGAATTAAGCAAGAAAAATACTTAAGTACAAAATACCTGCACATGAGTCCACATCTTAGCCTTCCACTTCATTTCTATTAATTTTCTGTTGACTCACAATTCCAGGTTTGTTTGTTTGTTTGTTTTTGTTTTTGTTTTTGTTTTTGTCTCTGGTTCCATAGGATGTAGAAGTACCAAGTGACAGAGGCAAGAGAAAAACCAAACTAGTGTATTCTCTCATCCTTGTACTACAACAACACTGGGATCAAACATACTTGCCTATTTCAATATTGGAACCAGCCAAAAATCACTTAGCTTCTTACTCCAGGAAATACAGGTTCTTGTAAAATATAGCTGTGAACCAACTGAAATAATTTGCTTATTAATACCAACAGCTTAATCATCAAGGGTTACTTTAGGTCTCTCATCTTGCTCTGCCCACCAGTCTATGGCCTTAAAGTCTACCAAATTCCAGTCACTTCTATGTCTTTGAAGACCCACCTTAAAATCACCCAGGTTCATACCATCGCACAGTTCATACCCTAAACTATAAATATTCTACCCAAATTTCCTCATTTTGAAACACTATCAAGATGGTGATTTGTCATTTTACAGTAAGCTTTAATAAACCCAGCTTTGTTTGATCAACAGATTTTTCTGGTGGATTTTTGAGAGATTAACAGTACAAACAGAAACACTGACAAGAAGTAGCACCATTGGGACAGCAAACATCTAAAACTTGACAAATCAAGCACAGGAATTAAAATGTGTAAGAGTCCAACTCAATAATATCCCTCTTTATTACAATAAACTCTCAGAATACTCCTATATTAATATACAGGATAAAAATGAAGTTCATGATGATAAATGACTATGTCAATATAATCCTAAATCATGTTCAATATAATCCATTTAAGAAGACAGGGAAATGTATACTACATCTTACAGAGTTCTTTCCAAATTAAGTATTATTTTAAAGTTTTGGTTAATAGTTAAAGCTTTCTGAAAAACTAGATTGTCCAGGTAGTATATTTGTAGGGGTTTCATTTAGTTGAAGTACCCCCATATTGTGTTCACTCAGTTACCAGCTTCTGAACTGCTAAAGAATGTTATGCCTTGGCCTTAAATGATTCACAATTTAAGGAATTAATGTTTTGCAAATGGTAGGTTAAATCCACAGGCTTCGTGTTTGTCATCAAACAGAACCAGATTTTATCTTTAGCTCTTCAGTCTTCTAGACTTATGACCATGGGCAAATTATTTAACTACTTGGACCTTTAATATCTTTGTCTCTCTTTTTTTTTTTAAAGATTTTATTTATTTTATTTGACAGAGAGAGATCACAAGTAGGCAGAGAGGCAGGCAGAGACAGAGCGGGAAGCAGGCTCCCCGCCGAGCAGAGAGCCCGATGCAGGGCTCGATCCCAGGACACTGAGATCATGACCCAAGCCCAAGGCAGTGGCTTAATCCACTGAGCCACCCAGGCGCCCCAATATCTTTGTCTCTTAAAAAAAAAGATAACTATACCAACCTCACAGAACTACTGTGATGCTTAAAATGTGGAGTAGTTAGCACCTTGTTAGATGAATGGAGGACCCAACTAATGTACATATTAGCAGGGACTACTGTAAGTATTTACATGCATGAACTCCTAGATTTATGACTGATGAAAGAGCTACTTATGTCCCTGCTTAACAGATGAGAAGATTGTCTCAGATCATGATCCACCTTGAAGAAGAGGCACGGTTAGCAAGTGGAGAGGTGAGACTCAAATCTAGTCAGTTTGCTCTATAGACACACTCTTCCCCACTGTGCTGCTAAGCAACAAATGATTCCAAAACCAAAGACAATGAACACTTCAAAAGATCACTTTGCATTTGAACACCCAGCAAGTTATTAATTATTTTGGCTGACACATCTTGATCATCTCCTTTATGATGAAAAGTCCTGGAGATAGTTAATGGAATTTGCACTATTTACAAAAAATTTTTTTAAACTGTAAGAGAAATTTAATCAAATATCTCTTAACCTAGTGAAATCCCACTCCTTTGTCTCTCAAGGCATAGAGAGATAAGCCACATAACCAGGTTAAAACTGCACATTGAAGGTTTCATTAAAGGCCTCCTTTCCTTGCAGGTGGAAAAGACATTTTAAGATATGTGCTCCTTCCTGTTGGAACTAACTGAATGAAAGCATGATGGAAAGGAAAACATTAAAGTCTTAGAAGTTATATCTGTTGGGCTGGCAGAAAGGGCTACTTAAGATGGCGAAAGTTCCTGCCACAAAATCTGAACTGGGACAGGAGAACGAAGGCCCATGATGGAGAAAGTTCCCATCACAAGACCTGAGCTCAGACAGGCGAACAAAGGCCCAAGCAGGAATCTGAGACCTCCCCGCCCCGGGTTCCCATGGACCAATGGGACCCTGACAAGCAGGAATCTGAGACCCCCGCCCCGGCTCCAGTGGGCCAATGGGACCCCTATAAGCAGGGGAAATATCCAAATAAGGGAAACTTAGCAAAAGACCCCTGAGCTCCCCTCGAGACCCCTTAAAAGCCCCCTCCTCCCTGCCTTGGGCGCGACTTCCACCACTCTGCTTTCCAGAGTCGTGGAACCTCGCCCGAGGGTGCACACCTCCTCCCGGCGCAACTTTCCTGGCTCCCCTTCTCCTAAGCCCTGAAACTTCGCTGGAGAGTGTTTTTAAAAAATCTTGCCTTGCACCCACTTTGCCTGGTGTTGTGTTTATCTCGCCGGAAAAAAACTTTACAATATCATGGAAAATTCATCTGCAGGTGATACAAGAATAGAGGACAGAGTGATCTATAAAATTTGAAAATAAGGTTATTTTGGAAAATAAATAAAATGTACCTGAATAAATAAAATCACCCTGTGATAAAATAAAACAATGCACTTTAAGCTTTGCCTAGGTGGCTGAACAATTTGAGGTAATACTCAAATTTGAATCATAGTGAATAGCCTGTGAATGTGGTCCTTATTAATTCCCTTTTTCCTCAATGGGAATAAAGATTGTGACATTCAGCATGGAGAAGGGACTCTGAAGAGTGAGACTATATCAGTTTTCTACAGTTGTGTACAGTTGTCTCAGGGGAAGGGATGTTCCAGCCCAGGGGGACGTCCCATGGTTATGGTGCAGGTGGTAGCTTCCATGCTCATAACTAGATATGCTAGTGTTCACTGTCTTACAAATGGTGTGGGCTGTTTTCTTTGCAGTTAACCTAATAATTTAGCTTTGCATATAGATTTAACATAGGGAGATAATACATTATGTTACAAATCTGAAGTTTCTGGGGCTCTTATATACCTAAGTTTCTTCTTCTATATCCACAAATCAACCTTTTGGCCTATAGATCAGGGGTCAGGAAACTTTTGCTGCAAAAAGTAAGACAGTAAATATTTTAGGTCTGTGGGTCATATGGTCTCAGTTCCAACTACTCAATTTTGTGCAAAAGCAGTCAAAGATAATATATATTAAAAAAATGGGATGACTGTTTTCCAATAAAATTTTATTTACACAAACAAACAATGGTCCAAATTTGGCCCACATCTTATTATTTTGCTAACCCTTGCTATAGACCGTCAGGATCTTGTGAGTTAGTATGATAGACAGAAAAGTGACCTTCCAAGGATGTCCACATTTAATTCCCAGAATCTGTGAATATGTTACCTTACATGGCAAAAAGGACTTTGTAGATGTGATTAAGTTAATGATTTTGAGATAAGGGATTTTCCTAGATTGTTCAGGTGGGTCCTATGTAATCACCAGAGTTTTAAGGGAAAAGAGGGAGGCAGGAGAGGCAGATTGAAAGAAGATGTGATGACGGAAGTGGAAGTTGTAGTGATATGGTCTTTAGAAACTGGAAGAGCCAAAGCAAGGATTCTCCCCTAGAGCTTCCAGAAGGAACACAGCATTGCCAACCCTTTGATTATAGCTTAGAAGGACCCATTCTGGATCTCTAAACTCCAGATATATAAGAAAATAAATCTGTGTGGGTATAAGCCACTAAGTTTATGTAATGTTAATATAAGCCACTAAGTTTATGATAAATATCATAGCAACAGGAGGAAACTAATACATTTGGGTTGGCATTGGTCTGCATAGGCCTCTTTAAACTTGGAATGTGTGAAGGGTTGCTCTGTGTCCACTTGTCTCAGCTGGAACTATTTCTATAATTCTAGCCCTATATGATTTCCAAGTTAGGTCTGAAAGGCAGAAGCAAAGTTGCAGACATTACTCTCTAAAGGTTGTAATCATTAGATGCAGTTAAAATCTTGCATGTAGGGGTCTATGAGTTCCAGGTTGGTTCTCACTCTCCTCTACCAGTTTCTGAGACTGTTGACCCACAGTTGCCCCAGGCCAGACACAGATGCTTTAACATGGGGTGATAATACATTGGTCCTACAGTGGTGATTGCCACACAGAAGCCAAGATTCCGATTAGATTCTTCCAAACCTTCTCTTTACCATCCTATTTTGGTAACTGGACATACATGCTTATTGGAGTAACTGGTTTGTGACTCCCTTGACCCTTCCCTTGTCCAGGTCCTTCCATACAAATTAAATTCTAATTCCTATAATAAATATCTAAGTATACATAAATAAAAATATATTAATAAAGTATATAATAAATATAATTCCTGACACCAAAATTTATAATGGCTCCAATTCCATGATTAATTCCTGACTGATACAGACTACTGTAACAAAAGAAAATGCTGGGGGCACCTGGGTGGCTCAGTTGGTGGGCAACTGCCTTTGGCTCACGTTACGGTCCTGGACCCCTGGGATTGAGTTCCACATCAGGCTCCCTACTTGGCAGGGAGTCTGCTTCTCCCTCTGAACCTCCCACTCTCCCATGTTCTCTCTCTCTCTCACGCACACACATAAATAAATAAAATCTTTAAAAAAAAAAAAAAAAAGCAAATGTTGGACCTAGAGGTCCAAAGAGAGAATGTTTTGTCCGTGCCAGAGTAATACCATGGCATGAAATAGGCCCTGGTGTGTAGACAACCTCTCTAAATGGCACCTTTTCTTAGGACTCCCACTACAACAGCCTGTCCACAAATTTGCACATAGAAGCCCTGAGGGGAAAAGGGAAACAGGAATCCAGTTCTGATTTCAGCTCTGCCAGTGATCCCGGCCAAGTTGCTTAATCTTTCTGGTGATGTGTTCACATCCAAGAAAATTAAGAAGTGAGTTGTTGACTGTTCACAATTATTTGGTACCTTTTCCCTGAAGGATGATTACATTTCCTTGTTTCCCTGTCCTACTGAATGTAGGTATGGCCATAAAACCTGTTCTAATTAATGAAATGGGATGGTAAGTGATGTAGAGAAGCTATAAGAACCGCTTTCCCTCTTTCACTTTGGCTGCTGTTACAGGCAACATTCTAGCAACAGGCAGCCCTGTCGGCCTAATCCAAGAGTGAAGGGGAGAGAGCTACAGCTGCCTATGATGGACATGCAGCCCACGTAAAGACTAGAGATCTGTGGCTGGAAGCCACTGAAATGCTGGAGTCACTTCAGCATGACCTGGGCCAACCTGACTGCTCTAGGACTGAACTAGATGCTCCTTCAATCTCAAATATCCTAGTTTGTAACAAATGTCAAGATGAGTTTTTAAATAAGCAATATATATGAATTAATTTTTTTAAATGCCCATAGTCACAAATAAAACAGAAGCCTAGTATATCTGCCCAAAATTAACTCACAGAAATGCATGCAATATAATGATCTTTAATTTAGCCTTTTGTTTATGTGGTCCCTAAAATCTACATAACATAAATACACTGATTGACAAAGTTAGTCAGGGCTACCCAGACACCATTTATGCACCCTCTTATAAAAGACTACCTAATTATTTTTTATTTCTACTATCTTCTTAATATAACTTCCTGCTTTGAGCTAAAGAATTCATACTTGGGGCTTATCAAGCTCAAATAGTAGCAATTCAGAGACATTTAATTAACTGTGTGGTGGGTAGTTGTATTTCTTTGGTTGTTACCTGGAACTTTCTACATTTAAAAATTTAGAATAGTATCTTGATGCCTAAGAATCAGTCTCTTAAATTTGAAAATAAAATAGGTTAATACTGACTTTTTCTTAAAGCTATTCACTTGGAAATAAAGATGGGGAAAAAAGAAAGTAAGGCAGGCCGAAGGGCAGCAGAAGAAACAAATGTTAATAAAATATCACTGAGAACAAGGAAATTATCTGAAATTTCAACTTCTCTCAATCTTTGCAATCTTCTCTAAAGTTGGTGTAACAGTACTCCAGTCCTTCATTAGAGGTTATAGGGGTCATAATTTGTTTTATGGCTTTTCTTGTTATTGTTTTCTTTCTCCTCATCCTAAGATTCTCAGTAATGCCAGATGTGCTACAATTCCATGGAGCAGCATGTTGTAAAACAGTACACTTCATGTTTATTTTGTGAGAGTTTGCACTGAGGAGCATTTAAGGCTGAGGACTTCTAACCAAGGAATGAGCAGACATAGCGTTATCATTTATCTAACGTTGTCACTTTCCAGCAAACGAAAACATGACAGCTTTTCAATGGCAAAGGAATCCATTTTGATTCGAAATACTGAAAGTGGTTAAATAAGTAGAATTTTGGATATTGTATTCACCTGTTTTGATCATCTGACCCCTACCCTCTTTTTCAGAATTCTAAAAGAGTTTCTGAATTCTTTCTAACTCAAAATTAGAATTCCAATCCCTGTCCTCCCTTACCTAAGGTGCCTTCTGTTTTCACAAAGTGGGAAAGGTTCCCATTTTCTGTAGGAAAAACTTCATCCCACAGTCTCTTTAGAATAGTCATTGAATCTTGATATGTACAAGTTAGGCTTTTATAGATTAACCATTCACCTATTCATCCACACTCATTCCACAAATATTTACTAAGTTCTTTTGCTATGTACATGTTAGGCAATATGTTTAATTGTGGGTGTTAGTGGTGAGCATGACTGAACTTTTCCCTACCCCCAAGGAGCTTGTGTTCAAGGGAAAAAGGAGAAAATATTCACATAATCATACAAATGTAAATGTAAAACTTCCCTAGGGAAGAAAAAACAGAGCTGAGATCCGAAGGATGAGGAGAGCAAATGACCCAGGTGAAGGGGGAGGGAAGATCTTTCTAGACACAGAGGGTGACTTGTGCAAAGATCCTCTAGGATATACAAAGGTACCATGATAGAAAATGTTCAAAATGTAAATAAGAAAACAAAGAGTAAAGGCTAATTATTATAGTCTTATTCTTTCTTACATTCATCCTCATTTTTTGATTCACTCGCTCACAGTTTTTAGAGAAATTATACCATGCTAGGCACTCATGCTGATTAATGATAAGTTAAATTAACATGATCCCAATAAGAACACCAGCAAGATCATAGCAAATGAACTGTCCATAATCATAAAGCTCATGGAACACACAGACTAGAATGACAAACAAACAAGTAAATCACCACTGGGGGTTCCACACAAAGAGTGGCACACAGAAGCTATAGACAGATGCTATGGGGACCCAGGGTCCTATAAAGCTTAGCTGGGGCAAAAAGCACCAGTTAAGGGAATCTCATTCCAGCAGAAGTGCTCCTTACGATGAATTGTGGAGTTCTAGTTGACAAGAGTAAAGAGTAAAGACACTAAGAAAGGTAATTTTGGGAGAGGAAAAGTTTCATGCTAAGGAATAAAGGTCTGATGACCTCCCAGATCTTCCATGGAGTGAAAAATTTGTATCTGAGAGTAGAAGCAGAGGTGTAAGAGGTTGGCAAGGGCCTTATGCAATGCACCTGGCATAGAGGGTCTCCAGTTCTCCAGTTTTTCAGTTCACAGCACCCTCAGTGTCATAGGCATGGCTGCCCATAAGCCAAAATTAGATGACTAAGGGTCCTTTTTTTTTTCTTCTAAAGATTGTATTTATTAATTTATTTAGAGAGAGTGTGTGAGAGGTGGTTAAGGGGTACAGGGAGAAAGAGATTGAGAATCTCAAGCTGACTCTGCCCTGAGTGTACAGCCTGATGCAGAGCTCAATCCTAAGACCATAAGATCATGACCTGAGCCAAAATCAAAAGTTGGATGCTCAAGCAATTGAACCATCCAGGCTTCCAGGAGTCTTGTTTCTTAAGTATTTGCATCCAAACAACTTAAATATTTATGTACTAACTCAGTAGCCATATAAACCAGATTGGACTCTGCCATCCACATTTCCTGTTCCACATAGATTTTCATTTGGTGTTTCCTTTTTATCACAATAACAGTCAAAAACCCAGCTCGGAAATAAAATGTTATCATACAAAGGGATGCTATATGTCCTAACTTTGAAACTGTGGATTACCTTGAAACTAATAGTTTACATGTTGTCCAACAAATGTTGAGCATCTGTATTTCTTTCAAAATTGAAAGAAATCTTGCCTTACCCCTGTAAGTTTGCTATGGGTGCCTTGGGCACCAAACTTACATACAGTTTGGGAAGCACAGGCTAAGATAATCAGGCTTCCTTCTGAAAATTATGGGGAGCTCTTTAGGATCTCTAATTAAAGGGAAGGGAGGTATGTTATGTTAAAGATCATTAACATGATCATTCAGGCAGGATGTGTAAAAATTTAAAAATAAAGGTTTAAAAAAACCCTAAAACTTCAAGGACCCCAGCTCAGTGGTTTAACTGAGAAGTAATGGGGAATGGTGGCTGGGATGGAGTAGAGGGGATAGCATAGCAGAGACTCCCAGCTGTCCACGTTCCCCTGGGCCCTCCCAAAGGTCCTCTGCAGATAACTTTCATCCATACTGATGGCTTCCTGAGTCTGCCTGAGGGTGATTTATGACTGTAGGAGGTGCCCATCATGCAAGGGACAAAAAGTAGCAGAATATGCCACCCCAAAATAAAATTATAAGATTTCAGGACATGCCACCCCAAAATATGCCACTTTGGTATATTGTAATTTTGAGCTAGAAGCATTTAAAAAACAGCAAATACTGGGAATGTCTTTCTCTGAATTCCTGTCTGCCTAAAGATAGATATCCAAAAGGACTCCAACTGTCATAGATCCTCCTCCTTGAAGAATCTTAATTTCATCACCTAGGGAGGATTGACCCTTATCATAGGAGAAAATACTAGAAGTTGACACCACACCCAGACAAACTTTGTCACAAGCTATCATATCTCCCACCTATTCTTCCAAGACCCATCCTCTTTCCTAAACATCATTTACTCTTCCTTAAGAGGCCTCTCTCCACTCTCTCCCTCCTCTATTAAGATGATACTTATGCCTGAATTCAAAGCCAATTCTTTGAGTTACTTATTTTTTTCCCTGGGTCTCTCCCATGTATATGCAGGGCATACCTGTTAATAAAATTCTACTTGTTTTTTATCTTGTTAATCTATATTTTATTACAGGAGTCTCAAGCTAAGAACTCAGAGGGTAGAGGGAAAATTGTTTTTCCTCTTATATGGGGCAACCTCTAACAAGGAGTGTAGGGTTGGTAGAGAAATACCCCAGATGCCTTCTCCCCTGGTAGAACAATTCCAACATGGGTTCTACAATATGGTTTCTCAGAGATTCCATGGCTAGACTGCCTCAGGTTCCATTAGTAATAATCTCCTTACTGTCTCATCCATTATAGGTTTTCCTCTTTCCCATCTCATTTCCCAACTGCCTCATGGTCCGTCCTGGGAAAAATGAACTTTCAATAAATTTCAAATGAATTTCAAATGAATTTCAATAAATTTCTTGAAACTATATACTTGTTTAGGGTCTGCTTTAGTGAAAAGACAGAAGGGTATGAGATATTAAGGAGGTCAAATGGGCTGCAACAGATGGCTCATTGGAAGGAGAGGAGTGAGATAGAGAAGTCCAGAATGACTCCTGGATTTCTAGCTGTACATCATGGTTCTGCCGGTGACATTCACAAAGGCAGTGGCTATAGGAATTCAAGCAGGTTACCCCCATCACACTAAGACTGAGGGCACTCTTGGAAACACAGTGGAATTTCCCAACAAATAGCTGGATATTTAGTTATGAAGATCAAGAAAAAGGTCTTAGCTAGAGCTATCATTTGGGAATCAGGAACTTGTAGGTAGTAATTTAAGCCCCAACACTGCCAAAGTAGTAGGGTTTGATTGACACTTCTAAGGGAAGACATTTTGCTGATCAGGAGGAGTAGAGGTCACAAGGGGCTTAAGCCAGAGAGGTGGCCACCAAGACTTATTAAGAAGGAACAACCAGGTAGGAAGGAATTAAAGAGAGTGGAGAATTATTCTGGAAGGCAAGAGAGACAGGAGTCCTAAAAGAATGGTACTCGTGTCAAGTATTGCCAGGAGTTCAGGTTGGATGAGGGCAAAGAAGGGTAGGAAGGACTGTGCGGTCATCATACCTGAAGAGATGCAGAACGCAGCCCTGAGAAAAGACAGTCTGGGAGAGGACACGCCATGGTGGCCTAGAAGCAGCATGGAATGAACTGACCTCAACTCTGCCTCTGTGTGGCTTCCTGAGATGAGTTTACATTCTTCTTCTTGAAACAAGAAAGGGACAGCATTGGATGCCCTCAGAGGGTGGTGCTTGGAGTCCATTCAGTAGCCTATAGACTTTACTTAGTGTTCCAAATAAAATATTGATTTCAGAAGGAGGAGGAGGAGGGGGAAGGGAGGGAGAGGAGGAGTAGGGGGAGGGGGGAGTAGAGGGGAAGGAGGAGGAGGAGTAGAAGAAGAAGAGGGAGAAGAGGAAAAAGAAAGGAAAGAAAAAGTCTCAGCAAAGCTCATTTGGTCTCAGTTGAGCATCCACTGTAGTCAGGGCTCTGTGTCCAGGGGTCCAAAGAAATGGAGATGAACCGAATGCAGCTTCTGGCTGTCGGGGCTGTGTAGTCCAGTCAGGGTTTTGCACTTAAAATGCAACTACTATTAACATGTAAAGTAGATAGTGGCAAGTCTCAACAAAAACTCTATTTCTCTACAGCTCTCCTGTGTCTTCTATTTTTTAAAATAATTTTTTGGTACAGTTTATAACTTTTCTGTAAAGCTTTTCACAGCAAGTATCCTGAGTGACAGTAGACCTTTATGTGACTTTACCCGTGACTGGACTTGAAGATAATTTTCATGCAAACCCTCTTTATCTAGTTACAAACACTGAGGCTTGTGTACTTCTCCATGCAGTGGCATGGATTATTGAATATGATTTAGATTCTATGAAAGTTTCCAGTTTTATTTCATTCTTACAATAATTCTCTGATATAGGAAGGGCAGGGTTTTTGAATTTTTTATTGAGTTATAATTCATATAACATAAAATTCACCATTTTAAAGTATGCAAATCAGTGTGGTTTTTTTTTTTTTTAGCATTTTCACAGAGTTGTGCAAACATCATCATTATTTGACTCCAGAAAATTTTCCTCACCCCAAAGAGAAACTCTTTGCCCACTAGCAGATAGCCCCCATTTTTCTCTCTTCTCCTACCCCGAACCCCTAATTTACTTTCTGTTTGTATGAATTTACCTATTCTGGATATGTCCCACAAATGGAATCACATGTGCCCTTTAGTGACTGGCTTCTTTCATGTATAATGGTTTCAAGCTCCAGCCATGTAACAGCCACGTATTGGTATTTCATTCTCTTTATTCCTGAATAATATCCCACTGTATGGATGGACCATGTTTTGTTTATGCATTAATTAACTGATGGACATATGGCTTGTTTTCTTTAGGTATAACTCTGCGTTTAACCCATGAGGAACTGCCACCCAGTTTTCCATATTGGGTGTACTCTTTTACATTCCCACTGCGATGTATGAGAGTTCCAATTTTTCCACATCCTTACCAACAGTTGTTCTTTTCCACTGATATCATTAAGGGCAGATTTTATTATCCCCATTTCACAGATGAAGAAAGATGGGTTTACACAGCAATCAATCAGGTAGAAAGGCCAGAACTAAAATATTAGCTTTCCAATTCTTAGGTCAGCTTTTTTCCGGTGATCCCACAAAGTCATTCTGAAACCAGGTCAATATCAAGGTGTTACAAAGTCACAGAACAATGCCCTGACAAAACTCAAGTATGATATAACTCAGGGAGGTTATGTGGATTTACAGAATACACATGTGTGTGTGTGCAGAGTACACACATTCACACTTATAAGGGTACACGCCAGTTATAATGCTACTGGCTTACAAATGTACTCCTTAGAATTCCAATATACTAATGAGAAGCTTTCAAAGAAGTCAAATTTAAATTATAGTAATATCTTTGACACTGAGAGAAGATGATTTGTTAGCATTAAAAACATATCTTTGAAGTTGATTTATGATGTGGTTCTAGCCTGTGATTCGTTGTATCTGGATACTTCTATTCATGATGCCAAATCAGTTACTTTAGAAAGAAGCACAGTATTTTCTGGAGCTGAAGTATACAGTTCTTTAAACTGCTTCTTAAATTGTCTTGAGGCATGATATCTTTAAATTTTCTTTATAATACAGGTCCTTAGAAAAATACATAGTTGAAGCTTAGGGATTCATTTGACTATAATTTAAGCCAAATTTGTCAAAACTGGAAATGCTGTCACACAGGTCATATGACTAGAACAATAAAATTTGCAGTGCCTGGCCCCCAAATTAGTCATTGACATTTTTTTTTCTAATGGAATAATAGAAATACATTTCTAGAGCCATAAAATCATCCCCTTCACTTGTCTTAGGAAATTGATGGAACATATTTTCTTGTTTAAAGCAATAGAAGGGTGTTGATGCAGTATGTCAGAACCCTTACACTGGATGAAAATTTCTAGCCCAGAAGACATGAACTCCAGAAGAAGACAGCTAAGATTGAACCTTGAGAAAATGTCTCTCTCTATATTTAAATAGAAACAGTACAATGTGAAATCTAAATGAAGGCATAGAATAAATATGGAGTTATCCATTTCAGATACTTACTCTCCATGTTTCATATTAATACGATCATAGTGAATAGTTATTATCATAATGAAAAATGAAGTCATATCTCTTAATTATTTACAGCAAGTCAATGATACCATACTTTGGTGATAATGTCATGGGTATACATTATGGAGAGTTCTACTGAGTGAGAATATGAAATAATTTTCCTAAGTAATAGCTTACAGTATTCAAATGTGTGTGCAGGTAAACCAGTAGGCTAATTGGAAATATTGGCAAGCTTTTGCTTAATTTGTATCTATTGCCAGATACTTTCGATTTTAGGTAATGCAGAGAAAGAAATGTTGCAGTTTGCCTTTACCACTGTTTAAAAGAAAGAAGGTTTCAAATTACCCATAATTTAAAAAACATGTCATACTAGGCTTGAGTTCATTAAAATTCTTTTTTTTGCTGTTGTTGTTGTTAGTTAAAATTCTTAATACCAAATGTATAATCAGATCCTGAGAGCTTTTTGACTTTTTAGCAGAGAAAATCTATTGGAATTCCTGAAACTCCTTTCTCTAGGAATGTTATGCTTTTTTTTTTTTTTTTTTTTTTTGTCCAAAACCATAACTTCTGAGTGACACACATGAAGTGGTGAGAAGGGAAGAAGTGTCTGCCTATTCAGCCGTAGAAGTCAGACTAGTCTGGGGATCAGTGAGGCATCAAACCAACAGCACTCCATGCCTCAAAGCCTTCCATACTTCAAGATTCAAATTAGACAACTGAAAAACCTCCTTTGGTACCCCAGTTTTGCAGATATAAGACCCATCTCTTGCATATAAAATCACCAGATTGTGCTTTTGTGTTGCTATTAAATGAGCAGTAATAAGATCATCTTAAGATATATACATCTTTTTTCTAATGTTTACATTATGAACAAGATACACAACAGACATTAACCAATATAAAATAGACAAGGTAAGACTTGCTCCAAAGAATAAATACTGTGTAATATTGGAGGGGAGCTAGCCTTCCTCCCGCCTTGACCTTGACCCACAAATACTCATGAATACACATGATTAGAGTAGTGGCAATTGTAGTTAATCAGATAAGCAAGATTTTGTAAAACTGGAAGCAGAAGGCGTTGACAGAGCAGTTAGTCTTCCCTGAAAGGCATAAGCGAGAGATCTTCATTTATGCAAACTAAGTGCAGAGCCATTCCTCTGCCCTTTGCAAGAGAAAGTTAAATTCAAATTTGGCTCCCACTTTTGCATGCATTTTGCAGCACCCTGTGAGGCTCTTGTACATTAGACTGTGAGGTATGTAGATTCATGCTCATTTTGTAATTTCTATAAGGTTTGAGGAACATTTTCCAAAAGTCTGGGGTATTCTTGCTAATTCTCCCCAGCCTGCACCGTTAGTTCTGGATCAGTCAATGGACAAGAAGTATGTGTGGAAAATAAAACAAAAACGAAAACCAAAACAAAGAAACCTGTATATTTGTTTATTAGTTTGTGTGAAATAATTTGCTTTTTGATATTTCAATTTAAAGAGAAAAAAATAGTTACCACAGGGGGATAATCAGAGTACTATTGGGCTTTCCTGCATTTTTTCACTGTTCAGTATTGTTATTTTATTTTGAATTATTTTTACTAGGTTTAAAATCTTTGAAGTCTCTTTGAGACTTTGTTTCTAAAATGGGGAGCACTTGAAAAAATTTTAAATAATTTTAGAAATTGTTTCTATGGTTCCTTGCTATCTTTACAGGGCTGGTCACATAATAATCCTTCTTTATGGATACGTGTTGACTGAGAATTCTGTTATTATCGTTTCACAGAACTGCCATTTGCTGAATCCATACTCACCTCTATTATTTTCTTAGATTTTCGAAGATTCAGGAATTACAGAAATAAGGTACCAGACAATGATATATGAGATACTTTCCCAGGGATATAATAATAATAAATCCACAGCATCTAGAAATATTGTCAAACTATTTAATAACAATAGTACTAACACCACTACCCATTATAATGAAAATTACTACAAGTAAAATGTAAGCTTCACAAACTCCAACATATTCCAAGGACTTGGAACAGTGACTGGACCATAGCAGTAGCGCTCAATTTGGATTTCTGGACAAATGATTACCAGTGAAACTTACCATGAAGTCTCCTAAGGACTTCATAAACATGAACACATTTTAGTCTCGTGAAAATGATGGGATCAACCTCCATTATTATTTATTATTGTCTATTACATTTTTATTTCTATTTATTTTTCTGTTATATTTGTAAACATTTGGGTGGCAGCAAGGAAATTTCCCAAACAATGGGTTCAGTAAGATTCTACTAGTTATTCAGCTCCTAGGGACAAAGCTCTGGGTGGTTCATACACTGCTGTACTTGGGCCATAATTATAACTGGAACACTATATTCTTTCCATGAGACACCTGCCAAGCAAATATTTCACCTTCTACACATTTCAGGAGTGTGTAAGTGTTCAAAACAAAGATGGCTAGGCTGTGGCTAGGACTCAAACTGTAACATATTTTTCATGAAAAAAAATTATCTTTATAATTGTACTGAATAATGCATAAACAAGTCTAGAGAGCGTTCTTGATACCGGCAGGTTTCTTTTTATTTTAAAAGTGGTATCAGTTAATTTGTTTTGCTCTTTTAGTCTCTCAGTTTAACGACTTAAGAATACCTTAGATTCTATACATTGAAATGGCTCTTCTGAAAAAACATATCTGAACATTTGCAGGAAGAAATACACAGTTTAAAGCCGCTGCCGTGGCTCTAGACTATTAACCCTCTAGATATATGCCAAAATTGCCCTGTTGTTCAAATCTAATGGTAGGCTCGGGACTCTGTGGTCCGTGTTTTGAATTGACTATTTTCCTCATGATACTGTGATCTAATAACTGCAGCTCAGGTCAGGGAAAAATAAAACACTCAAGACGAACGTTTGCATTGCAAATCTGTTTATGGGTCCTATACAAATTTCTCTGAAATATACTTTCTTTGACAGTTTGCTAGGCCAGTATTTCCTCTGAAAGACACCGTTGTAGAAACAGTAATGATTTTCCTGGGAATGTTCCTTAGCCTGATGCAAAGAACTGAAAATAATTAAGGACCAAATCTGGATAAATTGAGATGTTTTATACTTTAATTTTAAATATATGTTCCTTGGTCTTTGCTAGTAGATTTACATGTGCAGAATGTAAAAGTGACTAAAAAATAATTCTTTCAAACTTATAAAAGATGAAGCAAAAAGTTTCAGATAACCTTTCAGAAAGAATTGATCATAGGCATATTGTAAGCATTTTAAAAATATATATTTTATTTGCTTATTTGACAGAGAGAGAGAGAGCGAGCACATTCATGAGCAGGGGGAGGGGCAGGGGAGAGGGAAAGAAACAAGCAGACTCCAGGATGGGCTGACCCGGGCCTTGAGATCATGCCCGAGTTTAAATTAAGAGTCGGATGCTTAACCAACTGAGCCACCCAGGTGCCCCTGAAAGATTTCTGAAGAAAACAGAAGATAATGCATTTCCCAAAATGTTAAAAGAAGACATAACTTGGCAGAATCCTTATATTGGGGAAAAAGAAATTCAAACTTAACTACCTAATCCAATTGCTTACCCTCAATATGTACTGCATCTTCTAATTGATGAACGATCTTACATACATCCAACCTTGGGCAGCCAACTTTTCTGCTGTTTGTGTGATGAATCAAAATTTAGTGTCCCGAGATGATGAGGAAAAAAATTCAACCAAGCTGACACAATATTGTGATACTACTTCTCTACTACCTAAGAATTAATTTCACTTTTAATAACTCTGTTCATTCCATAGGTTATAATACTAGTCACATTAATTACTATCCTCACAACCTGTACATCACACTATACTTAAAGAAGCAGAGAATTTGGATGCTGAGTTCAAGAATAAAAATCTCTGGGCAATGTGTTTAGCACATTGCCCTACTGGAAACTCAGTTTAACTTAACCCAACAGTTCGCAATTCAATCAGACCCAACATTCTCTTTTTACAGCAACTGTTTTGAAAAGCCCTCTTGAGTATGCTGAAATGACATCTATAAATAGGACTACTCAGCTATATTCATGAAGCAGAAGGTGTCAGTGACCCACCCACATCCTCCCAGAACTCAGTGTTCCAGTAGCTGCCCACCTCCAGCAGATCCCCTTATGGGATTCTGCCTCAGGGTAGTCTCTCAGCCTGGCCAAGGAGCAGACAAGAAAGTCTGGGGAGTTAATCCCCCAGGAGCAGTCCTCAGCTACCCACAAGTGGAAGTCAAAGATAAATGGCCCAGGTCCCCTCATTCTTCAGATGGGACAAATCCTAGGCAGGTCTTACATACTTTCCCAGAGCTCCCCAGCAGGAGTGAGCCTCTGCCACCCACAGTGGTAGCTTGCTTACAACCTGACTCTTGGCTGCCTTTTCTTCCCTTTCTTAATTCCCCATTCCTCTGTCAGTGCTTCCTGTCCTAGCTTCCTAAATAAAGTACTTGTACACAAATCCTTGTTTCAGGGTCTGTTTCAGGGGGAACCCAAATTAAGACAATACATAATTTTTTTTTTAAATCTATATAATGCTCTAGGGGTAATATGAAAGAGATATAAAAAGAAAGTGACAAAGTCAAGTTCTGTTTTCAACATGTAAATAGTCAGGCATGACTACATATTGCTTAGTGTCACATACAATGAATTAAGCAGCACGTAATGACGTGGTCAGAGAGGTGCTTTCTCACATGGAATCACCATGAAGAAAAAAACATGTGCAAATGCAGATTCACACAGGTGTGCTGTGTTGCCAACTACCCTAAGTGGTGTGGCCAACAATGGCATGATTGGCAAAATGCAGAGCACACTAAGCACAAGTTTCCCTTAATGTTCATGGTGGTTCATTAATACTGAAAGCAAAAGTTCCGTTTTTAATGTACACTATTGTTTATAAGTAGGTTTTATTTGTATGACTGTCAAGCAGAACATTAAAACATTGTACAGGATAAGGGGCAGTTTCTCAGCATATGCCTGGTCAGCTCACATGTCTTAGCATCTCTGGCCCTGCCCACAAAATGCTAGTGGCACCCTCCCCCCCAATGGATTGCATTGTCCCAAACCACCCTCAGAAAGGAAGGAAGGAAGGAAGGAAAGCAAGAGGGAGGACGGAAGGAAGAAAGAAAAACTAAAAACGCAGGGGAAGGGGAAAAAGCATGGGATTTAGACTTTCACAATTTAAATCCCACCCCCACTTTTTGTTAGAAGTAAGACCTTAAGCAATTTCCTTATGGCCCTTCTGGCTCATATTCCTCCTCTGGAAAAAAAACACACTCTAACTCAGATAGTTCAGAGACTAAATGAGTAAAACACAATGTCTGGCACCAAGTGATGGTTCAAAAATATTAACTATTTTAATTACTCTATCTCCTGGCTAAATGACTGATCTAATTCTAGTCATCTCTCCAACCAGGAGGCATGAATTGTACAGTATGTGAAAATATGGGTTTAGGTGTATAGTTATAAGTTTTCCAGGTGTGGCTTATGAATTTATCATCTTTCCATGCTCTCCCTCCTCCTTGTCTCTACTATCCGCACTTGGTCACTGGTTATTGCCAGTAATAATGACCTGATGAGGGTATTATTCGAGATTTGTACCCCTAATGTCCAATTAGGATAGCTTATAAAAGGTGAACACAGGGAAGACAGAGGAAAAAAAAAATCCTGATTTAGCCTTTTTTCCCCCTCTTTGGCTAATCATAGAGAGCTAGCTGGACAATTTGAATAACAAATGAGATCATGTATAGGAACACACTGTTGTAAACTATAAAGCAAAGTGCAAATGTAAAAATGCTTCTGTTCTTGTTATTTATTAATAGTATCATTAGTTACCCAGCTGTTAGAATCCCGGCTAGGAAAGACATAGAGACTTAGCATTATCCTTCGTAAATGAGATAGCTGAGAACCAAGACTAGATGTAGTCTAAAAAGAGAAGAGGGAAGAAGATCACGCCCGTGGCTCTGTGGCAGAGGGTGTTTTGAAATGAAGAGCTGGCTGGGAAATGGTGGTACCAAGTGAGGCAGGGGAGCAGAGGTAACAAATTAAAGGGTCATCTTTTTAAGGCTGCAGAAGTCTTCTTGAAGAAGGGACTGCATTGATTGATGTGGCCTGTAATGGAAACTCAGATAATGAAATAAAACCGGCATTTAAGAATTTCAGGCTGAGAACTCATTGCCATGGCAACCTTCTCAGAAGGGAACTTGGATAAGAAAATAAGGTTTACTTGACTACGCCTTAAAATGAAAACCTACACTGCAGTGAAATAATTAAATACAGAATTCCAAATTTGCTTATTGCTGCAATGCTTAGAGGAAGCAGTGAAGTTGCAGGTCTGTTGTCTTTTCCATTGGAAGTCATTACTTCTTAAACTCTGTGACTCATTGAGGGAAAACCATCCAGTTTTGAGGGATCTCTATTGGTATTAGGTGTTTCCTACCAGCAAAATTTAATTTTTTTTTTTTACATTCCACACATCATCTAGCATGGTTCTCAAGTAGAAATCACAGAGGTATGTACTATAAAAACAAGCACCCAACTTTTAGTTGTTCATAATCACATAAAACTATAAAAAAAAGAAGAAATAAGGTACATGCACAAACGAGGTCTAGGAAGCATGGAAGATGGGTCAGACTTTTCATTTGAGACCCTTTATGGTAAGACTTAGAAGAAGAATCATGACTGAAATCATAAATTTAAACATTCATCTGTATTAATAAAGCTGTGCTAATTAATAATTCATAGGAGAGACGTGCCACTATAAAATGAACCATTGGATTTATTGATTACTTTTATCCTTTTACAACCTAAAGCAAACATGTAGATATATACTGAAAAGAAGCCACCAAGAAGAATAGACAGAGGAGAGAAATGTAAGGAAACATTCTCTCTTAAATTAATAAAAGAATATTATTTTTTCATAGTGAAAAATTTTGTCTACAACACCTCCAAAAGCAAATAACTACCTTATTTCTAGATAATCACATGTAACTTTTCCCCTCCTCTGTATTTAAAGGGTATCTCTTTTTAGCAAAAAACTGAAGCCAAGTGAAATTTATTTGTATCCATCCCACTGTGTTTTTTGTTTCTCCCGAACTTGCTCCAGACCTCCTTCCAATTCCCCTCCTCCTCCAGGCTGAGGCCCTGAGCACTTTTATCATCCTCTAATTCATCCTGCCAAAGTGAAAAGTAATTTGATGAATTTCTTCATGTTAAGGTATTAGGAAATTAATTATCTACAGATCTCGGGAGTATTTGCATTTTAAAGGAAAATTGCAGAGAAAAGACAATGCCTGGCCATCATAAATTACTCATTAATTATGGAATTCCAGACATCTGTGGGAAGATATGGAAGAGTGATGAGAATGAGAGAATGCTCTCAAATCATACAATGGATATGATGATCTTATCTATTTATTTGTGTGGATGGGCAGGAGATGGAGACAAATTATGTATTTGAAGACAACCATTATATCTTCTGGGATTTAGGAGGATGCTTAAAAATGTCTTGGTAGCGGGGCACCTGGTGGCTCAGTAGGTTAAGCATCTGACTTGATTTCAGCTCAGGTTCTGATATCAGGGTTTTAAGACTAAGCATGACACATGCTCTACACAGGGCATGGAATCTGCTTAAGATTCTCTCTCTCTCCCAGTCTCTCTGCTCATTCCCCTCCCAAAGAAAAGTCTTGGCACACAATAAGTTTTATTAAATTTTTTAAGTAAATAAATGATTATACTCTTTGTTTTACCTCCAATAAAATTTTAAAAAAATTCTTTGGAGATACAAGAATAAAGCAGAAATCTCAGAAATCTGTGATACCTGTGTTGTGATCTCCAAGCTTTTGCTTTAACTTTGGCAGAAAAGTGGTGCCTGGCAAGTATTTCTTTTATTCAGGAATATTTCCCTAGCCCCCTGCAGGTAGGCAGGTTTATGTGAATATTTTGACCAATGAAATGGGAGCAGAAATGGTGTCTGTTGCTTCTAAGCTGAGACAGTAAAAAGTTTGCATGAGTTTGCAAGGTCTCTGTTCTAAAGCTGAGCAGGCTGTCAGTTCAAAAGAGCACAACTATGAGATGACAGAATGTCCATTAGCCAAGGTCTCTGAATGTAAGCTGCTGAGATCTTGAGGTTGTCTATAGTTGTAGCACAGCCTACCTGGTCCAGATCATTACAGTATTTAACCATATTGCTTTATGGTTACTTTGTTACATATCTACTATACCACTTTAACTAATTAATCCTTACTCATTTTTTGTAGCTTTGTTGTAAAATGACACATAGTGGGAGAAACCATCATGATATAAGAGTATTTTTTGAAAATTTAAAGATTAGACTATAAATTTAAGATAGTTAAGTGTGGTGACAAGACTGGTATAATTTAATTTAATTCAATGCATGTACTGAGCAATAGAATTCTGTGGTATGATCTGCACTGTCAATACAAACATGAGTTGGTAATAATAACAATTACATCATTAATGACTATAAATAATATGATATTAATAGTTACAAACATTAATAGTGGTTTTAATTGTCAAATAAATATAATATTATGAGATAATAGAGAATATATATTAGTCTCTGTCCCCAGTTTTTGATACAGAGCTCCCCAAACTCTTATAATTCTCTAAGTAATAAGAACTTAGAAACATCTTTTGCTCTAATATAATACTTGTCTTTGACTTCATCTCTCATATAGGTCTCCTAAAACTCTTATAAATTCCTAAGTGATAGGAGCATTTGGGGTATCTTTTATTCTAATGAAGTAACTCTTGGTGAGCTCCTGGATTATTCCTAGAAGGGGGCTGTTCACTGGAAAGACCAAGCAAGGATTAGAAGCTTGAAACTTTCAGCCTTGCCCCTCATCCCCCAGAAAGGGGAAAGGGGCTAGAAATGGGAGTTGATGATTGACCATGCCTATCTTAGGAAGTCTCCATAAAATTCCAGTAGTACGGGTTCAGAGAGCTTCCAGGTTGCCAAACCCAACCACACCGGAGGAGTAAAGGAAGCCCTCGACTCCATAGGGACAGAAGCTCCTGTGGTCCGGATCCTCCCCGACCTTGCTCTATGTACTTCTTCATCTAAACGTTCATTTATACCCTTTATCATATCCTTTAATAAACTGGTAAATGTAAGTGTATCACTGAGTTCTGTGAGCCCTCCTAGAAAATTAATTGAACCCAAGAGGAGGTTGTTGGGACCTTAGATCTATAGCTGGTTGGTTCAGAAACATAGGTGATAACCCAAGGTTGCTGCTGGCATCTGAAGGGTTTAGGTGTAGGGGTTTGGGGAATAGGTAACCTTATGGAGCTGAGCCCTTAACCTAGGGGATCTGACACTATCTTCAAGTAGATAGTGTCAGAATTGCATTAAATTGTAGGATACCCAGCTGGTGTCCCAGAGAATTGCAAGGTATGAGGAGAAACCTCCACATATTTGGTGACCAGAGTGAAATGTTTTGTGTGAACATTTCACAAAGAATAAATGTGCGATGAGGAAGGACAAGGTTTTTCCCTACACAGGAGAGGGGAAAAAAATGAGTTTTTCTTTTACGAAAGTACTAACTGAATACTTGATAATAATTTATTTCTGACTGAACAACGTCAAGAGATGACATGATAAATGTCTAGAGGTCTGGTTTTCAGAATAGACGTCAAAGCAAGAATGATCTCAATCTCCTAAATTTGCCAAAACCTAAAATGTGAAAATAACTTATACTTGAAGTAATATTGCCAAAGAGTTTTATAGAGAATTACATTTTTCCAAATATCTTACATTCATTATTTCAACTGATCCCCATAACAGCCTCTTGAATTAGAGAGATTGGAGATAACACTAATAATTTACTTATTCTTTGTAGGTGGAAACTGAGGCTACAGAATACTGACATGGCTTATCAATCATCACACATGACAACTGGTAAAGCAAACACTAAGCACACTTTTACCTCTGGTAAAAGGGTTTATGAGAAATTTTCTGTGATATGTATATAAATGAGCTCAAGTTAAGTTTATTTTCCACTTTAATAGCCAGGCTTTTTATATCAACCCACTCTCCCCCAGCTATTAAAATAAATACACAAAGTATAAGCCAATACATTAAAACATATATCCAATTGTAATCAGTTTCTAAGAATTTTCCATTTTCTCCACATAATGAGGATTTGATTGTATCAGCATTGTAATTTTTTTTAAACATTGGTCAAGAACATGATATTCCATATAAAATAGAAAGCCCACTTCCTTCTTAAATAAAGGAAGGGAGGGAGGAAGAAAGGATGGAAAGTAGAGAGTGTGGAGGGAGAAAAGGAGGAAGGAAGGGAGGGGAGGTAGGTGGGAGGAATGAAGGAGGGAAAAAGGAAGGAAGGAAGGAAAATAGATGTTTTGTGTATGAAGAAGAGACAAGGTATTTGACAGAAAATCCATTCAACTGGACATCTTGCTTCATGTTTTGCAAATATTTTCCACCTCCGTTTTTATTTTTATTAATATCAAAATGACTTTGGTTTAGCATCATCGACTAGCTTAGCACCAAGTAAGATGTAATTAACCCCTCAAAATCATCATCCAAGGTATTTAGATAGACCTAATCCCAATCCCAGGATGATTAGAGCATTGCTTTAGTCTCTCTGTAGGTCATCTGACAAAAGTCAATTGAACTTAGTCCATAATTCTCCCACTCTTTACCTAATGGGAGCAAGTAATATAATAGCAGATATGATTGTTTTAAGATCATCATCGTTAGAGACTTTTTTTTTTCCTATTAAAAGAATGGGTGCTATTTTTACACTATTTCTAGTGGGCTAGCATCTTCTTACTTTCTTTTGGCTTTAGAAAAGGAATCATTAGCTATTCCAGAGAATTCATTAGCTAATTCTTTTCAGGTCACTTGGTCTATATAGACCTTGAGACCTGAAAAGAATTGAGAAGCTAGAAACTTCCATACATATCCATTTTTTGAAGCACTTCAGTCCCTTGCCTTTATAATCAATATTCCATATTGATAAAATTTTAATTATTCCTAAATGTGCACACCTGGGTTGATTTTCCTTATTTTGCTGTAAAAAACAAAATCAGCCCACGACGTTTAATAGTTTCTTTTGCTCCATTCTCTTTGAACTCAAGTTTTCTCCTCTAAGACAGAGGGATCTTACTTATTGATTCATTTTTAAAGAAAAAAAATAAAAATCAAAGAGTGAAATAAAATATTATGTTCTGTTAATAATTAAGCAAAGATTTAAAAGATTGTATAATCAGTTTGAAAAAAAAAAGTGTTATTTTAAGCAAACTCACCAATGTACATTGAAAAAGACATTTCAAAAATATAATCATGCATGAAAAGCCCAGCAACCAACTAAGGTTATCTAAATGTGTCTGACTCTCAGTACTCCTTCATGCAAATAATAAAACCTCTGCTTTTGTTACCTCCTAAGTAATGTCGATCCATTCAGCCTGTTAAGAAGTCAAGGGTTAAACTATCTTCCTGCCCCACAGTTCCACCAAGGTTATAATCTATGAGAAAAGATCCCAGGGATTCTGACCAAATTAACTTACTTTTGGGTATTTACCCTCTCATTTTTCTCATACTTTTGTTTTCCTGGTGTAATTGAGATGTAATAAACGTCGGACATGTTGCAAAAGAAAAGCAGGTGAATAAATACTCCCAAATCCAGCTCGAAGAGACTTCCTTTCATCCCAGCCTACTGGTAAGGAAGTAGATTAGATCCACATTTTTGAAATCTCTCAGTCTAAATTGATAAAATTTAGAAGGGATGTGGCATACCCAGCTACAGACTATTAATATAAGAAGACCCAAATAGGCATCAACTTTTAAATTAAAATGCCCACACGCCCCCTTTCTCCAAAAGGTAACGGCACTATGGATGAAAGAAAGTAGGTGAGATGGCTCCAGTTGTATGGTTCTAGAGCTTTAACTCCCAAAACATCACACACAATTAAGCAAATATTTAGGGCACACAAAAGAGTGGAGTTATGATAGCCAGTAGCATATCACTTACTAAGAACCTTAACCTTAGTTTTCTGAATTTTAGAAATGGATGGTATTATTTTCCCAAATACAAAGGCTGAAAAGAATAAGAAATAAGAAACAGAAAAGAACTTACAACTGATCGGATGTTATTTTCTTTCATCAGCTTCAGAGACGATTTATAGCAATTTGCAAGGTCCTCTTTGTGGGAACCATTAATATGACCTCTGGCTATTGGTCCTACGGTATGGATGACATCTGCACATGCAAAAGGAAGGAGAAATAGCATAAGCAAGGTATTTTTCACTTTTCACACAAACGGTGCTTTATTTATTGTAGATATTTGTGCTGGAGCCTGGAGACAAGCAAGCTAAGAATTATTGATGATGCAAATGCTTCTCTGGTAGAAGATTTTATATAGCACAGCCTCTTAAAGTAGGCAGTTGCCCAGGAAGGTGATAATTGTGAAAGGGCATCCCCTACCAGTAAATTATTTCATTGTTATTGGTCAGATCCTAGTAAGACAGATTATAATACAAGATGTGAATAATTGGCACCCTGGCAAAAGACAAACCCTTGGTGAGAAATAACTGAGAAATAATTGCCTGCAAAATGAGCATTCTGAATTGACATGGGAAAGAAGAACCAATGCTTCACATCACTTTACTTATAAATAAGACAATAGTTCCAGGCATTATACACAATAAAAAGGGATAAATTTCTGAGAATGTGCCAAGATAATTTGTAACAATTAGTAATAACCCTAAAAGGAATAACTTTAAAATATCTCTACCAATTTTAAAGTGCAACCTACCAATCCTCACATATATGAGGTATGCTAGGCATGATAGTCCCTACTAGTCCCTACTATTGTTTACTATATTAAAACTTTCAAAAAGCAATCTATACTTTCAACCTCTATATTTGAAACACAGAATTAGATTTTTTGGGGGGCACATAAAACTAGTCATTGTGTTTTTTTAATACCTTCACACACATAACTTTTTTTCACTTAGGAACATAATGAAATAGAACTGTTTCAGTTTTAAAGTCTGTAAGGATCATAAGAGAGAACTCAAATTATAAACCAAATTACTTGAACGCATTATAACATCCGTTTTCCAGTCTTAGCTGTTAATCTGGATTATTTGCCCATCTCATTGACGTAAGTAACAACAACTAATCATGTTTGATCAGAAGGACAAATTTGGTCTAATATTACTGGACTATTATAATGAGTTGAAATCATTTGCTTTGTCCAATCAGTACCACTTCATTTCAACAACAATGACAAGATAAGAACACATCACAAAAGTGAGACTATGGAACAGTCTTAAATTACATAGGAAATTTAAATGGCAGAAAATAAGTCACTAAGGGTAAAATCTTCGTTGTTTGCCTACTAAATACTCAGACTACTAAATACTCAAAATACTGAGGGTATTATCTCATGTTTGAGAAATCCTCAAAATGTTGATTAAAACCCTTGTCAAATAATATTAAAGATGATATCTTGTGATCAAAACAGGCAGAAACATCACCAGCAAGTTCATGCAGATGTTCTTGCACAGGCAATGTTGCTTTAAAGTGAGAACCCCAATAACATAGGAAAGGACAAAGGGAGATTAGGTTATGTCTAGCAAAAAGAAAAAGAAAAAGAACACAAAACAAAAACCCAGCACACAGTGATATCATATTTTTAATAATAGAGTAACACATAAGAGCTGTATCTATTGAAGCAATGCAAGTTCTCTACCAGATGTAGTGAATTTTTATTTGAATATTTCACATTAGTTTCCATTTTGAAGCAAATGCTAGAATACGTGAAGAAGGAAGGTTGTGCTTGGCTTTACTTCATTTTCCCCTTCATGACTACCTGTTTGTGCCTAGCTACAATAGTCTAAATCCCCCAATGAATCCAAAGAGAGAGAAACTGTAGAGTAACAACACAGGATTCTAGAGAACATTCCCCAAAAGTGGGTATGATAAGCTGTGGGTTTAAAGGTCAATTACACTTGGGAATCACTGGGTGAAATTAAATCAAAACAGCTATCTTGGGGCACCTGGGTGGCTCAGTGGGTTAAAGCCTCTGCCTTCGGCTCAGGTCATGATCCCAGGGTCCTGGGATCGAGCCCTGCATCGGGCTCTCTGCTCAGCGGGGAGCCTGCTTCCTCCTCTCTCTCTGCCTGCCTCTCTGCCTACTTGTGATCTCTGTCAAATAAATAAATAAAATCTTAAAAAAAAAAGAACAATTAAAAAAAAACAGCTATCTTAGGTAGGACTTTCAGGACATTCAGTATGCAACAATGGATTATGAATCTCAACCAGAGGGGATACAGAATGGAATACATTTGACTGTTAAAAACTATGTTTTACAGAGTACTTCAAGGGACTAAATTTCCACAAATTTACCTTTGGGAAATGTTATACCAGAACAACTCCAGTACCCTCACTGCCATTGTTAAAGGACAAATCCATGGGTTTTATTTTGTTTTCTTCTCTTGTTCCCAAATGCCTCTGTACCTCAAATACTTAATAAAGAAGAAACAAGGTATGACCTTGGATTCCTTATAATATGGATGGAGAAGGTCAAGAATAAGTGCCTCTTATCTGGGGTCATAAGGTGTGTCTACCTGAGCCAAGTAAAAACAGGGCTTATGGGCATTAATGGGAAGAGGAAAGAGAGAGAGTCCATAAAAGGAGAAAATAGTGACATTTAAAAAATCCTTTTTCTTTGCTTTTCCCTGTAGACATCATTGTCCACATAACTTAAATGGGATTTATGAAAAGCTATTCCTTACATTTCTTCAGTTCTCCATTTAATTTAGAAGTCTAAGGACAAACAGCCAATCAATGAGCCTTCTTCTCAACATCAAAATATTGATCCCTGTATTTTATGCTCTATATTAAACTTACAACATCCAAGATCAAGTGTTATTATCGACCAACACAATGACCTCTCAGATCCACAAAGCTGAAGGTGAAATCAATGTGAGGCCCAAAAGTAAATTTCCTTCATTATTTTAATTGTTCATAGCACTTAGGAGAGATTCTTCCACACTGACAAGTTCCTCTTTTCCCATTATAAAACTCATTCAGGAGGTCTGCTTTCCAATTCCAGCTCCAACCCTGACTTGCCAAGTGCTCCAGATGAAGCCACCCTTTCGCTGGCCCCTGTCGTGGTTTCCTTATCCACAAAACAAATGAACTGCTTAGATGATCTCTGTGGTTTATTCTGAGATGTGTGGCCTCATTAACATTTACCTTTGTATCAGGGACAGATGGAGAACAAAATGATGCCTGGGCAGTTACAAGAGACCTTAAACAAGGGGCTTGCAAGTTTTGTGAGTATTAAGGATCCTTTTTCTAATATCAAAAATACCACAGACTACCCTTCCACAATACTAGTTTCAAAATCCATTGATGGAGAACAAGTTTGAGACAAACAGCTGTTACAACATCAATGAGGCTTTACATTGATTTACATTTTGTTGAACATAATAGCATCTTGATAGTAGATACATATGTATGAGATAAATGCATTCAATCCATAGATAATGCTTTCACTTGCACATGAATTTGTGGATTCCTTGGTATAAATAAGATAATGTAAACAGAAGTGTTTAATTTGATTTCTGGTGCATATAGAAGCTCAATTACCATCAGCAGCAATATCCAAGACATCTTATATACACAGGCAGAAACGAGTCATCATCTCTGTTCTGATATGGAAAGTATATCACACTTTAAGTCCTAAGGCCTGATTAAAAGTCAGAAGTCCCACATCTGTCACTAATTTGCTGTGTGACCTTGGACAAGTCACTCTCCTCTTTAGGTTTCCCTCTCCAAGTTAAAAGAAGGAGTTGAATAAGATGGCCTATAAGATTCTTTGCTGTTCTTGAATTCAGTTCCTCTCCTGTTTGCCTATTAAGAATAGATCTATAGGCAAAGGGAACGAGCATCAAAATTCAGGAGGTTCAGAGAATGCCCCTCAAAATCAATAAGAATAGGCCCACACCCCGTCACCTAATAGTAAAATTTACAAGTCTCAATGACAAAGAGAAAAT